>NW_027508843.1:417500-522500 GCF_051911475.1 Siphateles boraxobius
GAATCATTTTACAGCCAATGTCTAGTACAGTATAAATAGAGGGTGCAGATACAGTGAAATTTAACAATTAGCTTTAAGAGAAGTTTATTTTCAATAATACCGGTACTGTAAAGACATCATAGAGTAGATCAAAAGCACTAGAAAAGAAAAGCTGAAATACCAAAGAATTGAACATGAACTTGGTTTGCAATACAAGGTCTGTGAGGAAGTTCTTGAGGGCAAGAAATACCGCCAACATCTCCAGGCGGTTGATGTGCCAGGAGAGATGATGGTCCCTTGTCGAGTGTCCTTCCAGGATCGCTCCCCAGCCCGTGAGAGAGGCATCTGTCATTAGCCTCTTACGACAAGAACATCACACGTTAGCATCGCTGCGTGACCCTGATCATGCGAAAGGAGAAAACCCTTTGGTCCTGAGCCACCACTGCAGTGGTCTCATGTACAACAGGCCAAAAGGTTTCACGTTGGACGCTGCTGCCAACAGACCCAACCGTCTCTGAAACTGTTTGACGGTGAGTGACTGGCCTAGCTTTATTCTTTCGACAGCTGACAGGATAGACTCTATGGCGGTTATAGGAATGCCTACATCAACATAGCCTAAAGAAGAAAATGTCCTCCGTCGATGTTAAAAATGGTCCCAGTTTCAGCAGAAGTTGTCGACGGCGAGCCCGAAGGTGGTCCTCTCAAGTGGAGATAGCACACTCTTTTTGGCATTTAACTGTAACCCCAACTCTCTCATGCGGGGAGAGCGACATCTCGATGCCGAACCGCGAACTGATGTGACTGATCCAGAATCAGTCATTGATGAATACTGTGCAGACGCAGTGGCGCCAGAGCTGCATCTACGCATTTCGTGAAAGTGCGGGAGACAGTGCTAGACCGAACGGAAGAACTCAATATAGGTATGATTTGCCTCCGAAAGCGAACCTCAGGAACTTCCTGTGATATGGAAGGATGGAAATGTGGAAGTATGCGTCTTTGAGATCTATCGTGACAAACCAGTCCTCGGATCTCTTCTGTGGCACGATTTGTCTCAGTGTTAACATTTTCAACTTTAACTGCATGACTGATTCGTTCAGAACTCTCAGATCCAAAAAGGGACGCAAAACCACATCCTCATTTGGAACGATGAAATACAGACTGTAAAACCGGGTTTTCCTGCTGGAGGGAGGTACATGTTCTATGGATCCTTTCTTTTTCACTTCTTGTTCCATTACCAGAACCTGCTCGGGGCCCACCACGGTGGATAGGACCCCCACAAAACAAGGCGGGTGAGACCCGAACTGTATTTGGTAACCCAGTTCTATGGTCTGCAGGACCCAACGAGAAATATTTGGCAGTGGCTTCCACGCTATCAAAAATTCTACTAGAGGTACCAGCCTCTCGAGACTGGCTTCTGGATTTTGTTGTTGTTGTGCAATCAGCCCGTATAATGAGGTGTTGACATCTTTACTTTGGGAGGGTCTGCCCTCGTTGGCCTGACCCCTCGGACGCCAGGACCTTTTCCCCCTAGCCTTCTTGGTAATAATGACGGTCCTCAGATCCGTCTTACCCCTCGAAGGCTATGGTTGAGAGCGCTTTCCCTGTCCCCAGTCTTTCTGTGGGGGAGCATGGGAAGCTACGCTCTGTTTCTGTGTGGCGCGTGTGAGGAGCTGGCTTTAGATGATTGGGGCCCCGGAGACATGAGAGCGACGGGGGAGGAGCTTCTGGAAAGCGGCCGCCTGTTTGGCTGACTCCTGAAACCTATCGACGACTGAGTTAACAGCGTCGCCGAAGAGGCCAGAAGGTGACAGAGGTGCATCCATTAAAAAGTTTTTATCTTTCTCTTCTATATAACTGAGATTGAGCCAGAGATGTCTCTCAGTGGCCACCAGGGCTGCCATAGAACGGCCGATGATTTTAGCCGTCTCCTTGGCGGCCCTGAGAGACAAATCTGTGGTTCGCAAACCGCATTCGGGCCAATACCCCCGCCCTCATCAAGGTCTCCTAACAACTCAGCCTGGTAAGCCTGCAGTAGTGACATAGTGTGTAAGAATGCTGCAGCCTGACCAGCGGATGAATAAGCCTTAAGGCCATTGCACACTTAGTCCGAAATTTTCGCCTGCGATTTTTCGTGTTCGTCAGCCTAAAAATTTGTCACGCACAGAAACCTTGCACACTGAGTCCGATGCGTATTTATTAAACCTTTGCGGATTGGGTTTAATAAATATGAAATAAAAATACAAAATGGATTTGTCAAGCAGTGAGGGTGATTTTGTTGCCCTCTCTCTTCTTAAAAAGAGAAAAAGAAAGAGGAAATATTGGGTCCATCCAATCCTGAGATGCTCCTTATCAAGGAGTTGCGAAATTATCAGAAGTGATTCAAAATTTACCTCAGAATGTCATTGGAAAAGCTTGATGCCTTGCTAGTTATCCTGGAGCTGTCACGGTTCATCAGTCCGGGTGTTCGTTCTGAGTTTCTGTTGGTGTGTTTGTAGGCGTGGGTTTGTGGGTGTGTACTACCCGTTTGTTGTTTAGCACCAGCTGATCACTTATCAGCCTTCAGCTGCAGCTTATCATTATGCTTGTTAGCTGTCTTTATATCGCTGGAGTTGTTTGTGCTTGGTGTCGGTTCGTCACTCTGGTTTGTGTCTCTCTCACAGTTCCTGTGTCCTAGTCTCCTTGCGGAGTTTATTTCTTTGTTTCCTGTGCATCCAGCCCTTTGGAAGAGTCCATTCACCTGCCTTCGAGCTAGCCTTCTCTGGGGATTCCCCTTCTCACGTCTCTGGTCGGAGTGTTGTCTTCCAGGTCGCCCGTCTGCTAAACGTGGTATTTTGAGAACTCTCCTTTTCTGTCTGTCAACATTAAACTGCTTAACTTGCATTTGGATCTACGACTCATCCTTGTGACAGGAGCCACATATTAAAAAGAAGACCACGATAGTTTATATTTTAAATACTTAGTTTAGATACTTTATATTCAGTGTCTTTGTAATTTTGTTTTTCTTACAGTACTTTTTGCTGCGAGATGAAGTGTATCAACTTGTCAGACGCCATTCTGGATTATGTCGTTCATTTGTACGGTGACTCTGAATGTCAGGATAAATGTGTCAGAGGATTCAATCACAAGTAAAAAGGTAAGTTTATTGAAGCTTGGTAGAAGATGAGATGATGATTCAGCAGGAAGGCACTTGGCAGCACAGGAAAGCTGTGGACAGAACCGATCTCAGTGGAGATGATAATGATGATGATGAACAGTCCGTGAAAACCAGGAATGGATCGGAGACAGGAGAACCGGAAGTAGATGATGTAATGGGCAGCAGTGCAGGAACGAGCGAACAACACACAGGAACTGGAGACAGGCAGGGTCACGGGGAACATCTAACAACTCTCTGACAAAGATAGGGTGAAAACAGAGGGACTAAATAATGTTCACTGATCAGCTGCAGCTGGAGGGGATCAGTGGGAGTGATCAGCGAATCCGCCCACATGCATACACACACACACAAGACGCAGCCCGTGCTTTCAAACCCTGAGAGAAGGCACTGGATCTATCCGGTGAGGGCAGAAATAAGGCTGGGCTCGTCTCTAACCCCACTAATAGATCCATTTTCGGACCCCAAGACTGTGATCGCCCCGACTGTGATCGCTGTCGTGCCTCGGCAGCAGCGGGACCCGAGCCCTGGGGAACGCGAGCCTGAGCGTCATTGCTAAAGAACGCCAGGCGGGTTCGTGACGTCACCTGCCTCTGACGTTCCGCCACTCCATTGGACTGATTTCACATGTGCTTCAAGACGTCATCACGGAAAGGCCCTTCCCTTGAAAGGGAACTACTGGATTTAGTGTCACCACCTTTCACCCCACTAGCGACGGACCTGTGTGTGTTTGTGTGTGTGTGTGTGTGTGTGTGTGTGTGTGTGTGTGTGTGTGTGTGTGTGTGTGTGTGTGTGTGTGTGTGAGAGAGAGTGAGTATGTCTGTGTATGTGAGAGAGAGAGAGAGTGTGTGTGTGTGTGTGTGTGTGTGTGTGTGTGTGTGTGTGTGTGTATGTGTGTGAGTGAGTGTGCGTATGAGTGTGTGAGAGAGAGAGAGAGAGTGTGTGTGTGTGTGTGTGTGTGTGTGTGTGTGTGTGTGTGTGTGTGTGTGTGTGTGTGTGTGTGATTGTGTGTGTGTGTGTGTGTGTGTGTGAGTGTGTGTGTGTGTGTGTGTGTGAGTGAGTGTGCGTATGAGTGTGTGAGAGAGAGAGAGTGTGTGTGTGTGAGTGTGTGTGTGTGTGTGTGAGAGAGAGAGAGAGTGTGTGTGTGTGTGTGTGTGTGTGTGTGTGTGTGTGTGTGTGTGTGTGTGTGTGTGTGTGTGTGTGTGTGTGTGTGTGTGATTGTGTGTGTGTGTGTGTGTGTGTGAATTATGAAAGCGTTGAAGGTGAATTCAGTGTTATGGTACCTTTTGATGAGTCAGAGGAATCAGAGTTTGTTTCTGTTTCCGTTCATCTGTGTTGTGATGGTTATTATTCTCACATGTTCACAGACGTGATTTCATTGAAGCATCGAGAAACATGTCAAACATCATAGAGACACACAATATATAGAAAATATATAATTACAGAAATTAATTATTTGATAGATTATAAAATTATCTATTTTATAGACTATAGATGTGTATAGTTATAAATGCTGAAGAATGTGTTTTGCCCTCTAAACTCATTAACCTGTATTTTATGTTAACTGCAGTTCGCTGAAGAAAGTTTTTTACGAATTAGATATTGAATCAGTGAAATAAATGAATGAAAGTTTGTTTATCTAATCCTGCAGGTGAAACACTGTATACAAGGATCACTCCAGTAACAATTCC
Source organism: Siphateles boraxobius (assembly GCF_051911475.1). Classification (NCBI taxonomy): domain Eukaryota; kingdom Metazoa; phylum Chordata; class Actinopteri; order Cypriniformes; family Leuciscidae; genus Siphateles; species Siphateles boraxobius. The sequence goes on from NW_027508843.1 coordinate 422,322, forward strand.
TCTGCCGTTTCTCAATCCCATCCTAATTAGACAATTTTCCTGGTTTCTTCAGCAATAGTCAGCTTTAGATTTCTTATGAAAATTTAGTCTTTAAAATATTGTAATACACTGTAATATTACACTTCATAGTAAAATTATAAATCTATGACAGTGTAGCGAAGAAAGATGAGAAAGAAACACTCATAAATGTTCATTGATATTTTACCTTCAAAATTAGCTTCTGAATGAACTTCTAGAAACAGCAGTTAACTGATGTATGAATAATGTTTGCATCTTACTTTTATGTAATATTATTTAAAATCAAACTCAAAATATAATGATTTAAAAATATGTAATCATTACAATAACACTTAAGTCAAGTAATTAGCTATCTTGAGGTAATCAATGTTTAACAGCTGCGTATCGATTCAGAAATTCAATAGTTCTGTGCTGATTATGAAATACTGAGAAGAATAGAAAAGATTGAGATAATATACAATGTATTCTATAGTTGATGATATATTTTCCTACTGATGCTTTATACAGAGATACATCTCTCTGTTTCTTTGTATACTGTATTTGTTTTTCAAAATGCTGTACAACATCATCAAGACTAAAACAAACAATATAAAGGGAACAACACAAAATGTACAACACAATCACAAACAATGCACAATAAAACAATATCACTACACCTGCTTATGGCTGCTGTATGTGCAGCGACAAATACATGAGCCTTTAAGAAGCAATTTAAGACCATAATCCTGTCCGAGTTATGTTCATTTATGTTTAGTTGTGTTCAGTGGTTAAAGTGGGATTTGGCAGGTGGGGGAACCCTTAAACTTTGTGGTGCAACAGGGAAAAATGACTTACCATAGGACAACATATTGAGTATCATGGTATAGCAATACTTTTGGGGACAAGAGTGTCACTGTTGCACCAAGTATCACAATAATTATTTACTTGATATTTTAATGGTTTTATTTTGGTCCATCTACATCTACACTGATATGATGACGATACTATGTTAAAATTGCTGAACACCACACTATGGACAGGTCAGGTTTATACTTGCCACCGATTACCATGTAACTCGGTGTCACCTGCCTCACGCAGAGAATGCAATCTCACTCTGGCAACTCCTGCGACGGCGCTGGTCCCATACTGTATCGGCTCTGCCGCTCCGTTGGATCAATCAGCGCCGTGGAGAAGGGGGGACCCGCTACTTGGGCAACAGCTTGTCTTCCATATTACCCTGCGCTGGCTTGCGCAGATGGTTGCGCTGGCTTGGAGATGGTTGAACCAGATGACAAGGGATCAGAACGCCTGCTGACTCTCCGCCTCCATACCTCTGAGGGACCAGTTACACTCATCAGCGCCTAGGCCCCAACCTTGACCTCCACACCTGAGGCAAAAGACGAGTTCTACACCAACCTGAATGACACCATCAAGAACATCCACAGCACCTAACACCTCGTCCTCCTTGGCGACTTCAACGCCAGAGTAGGTGCAGACCATCACTCTTGGCCTTCCTGCTTGGGTTCATTTGGAGTTGGCAGGATTAATGAAAACGGGCAGTGCCTGTTGGAGCTTTGCTCTTATCATGGCCTCTTCGTGACCAACTCCTATTTCCAGACGTAGCCACAACACAGAGTGTCATGGCGCTACCCTCTATCCAAGCACTGGCACCAGCTCGACATGGTCATCGTTAGATGTACAAGCCTCAAGCATGTGCTTCTCGCCTGCTCATACTACAGTGCTGACTGTGACTCCGATGCCAACTACAGGAAATGTGTAGGGAACAGCAGAAGCCCCTCTATGTCGGCTTCATAGACTTGACCAAGGCCTTCGAACTGGTTAGACGGGATGGCCTCTTCAAAATCCTCCTGAAGATCGGATGACCCTTGAAGCTTCACAGCATGATCAGATCTTTTCACAACGGTATGAATGCAACCATCTAGTACGATGGCAGCGTGTCTGAACCATTTGACATCAAAAGCGGCGTGAAGCAAGGTTGTGTCCTTGCTCCAACCCTCTTCGGAATCCTCTTCTCCCTTCTTCTCAAACATGCTTTTGGGAAAGGGGTGTACATGCACACAAGATCAGACGGCAGACTCTACAACATCACAAGACTCAGAGCAAAAATCAAAGTGCGTGAGATCATCATTAGAGAGATGCTTTTTGCCGATGACGCAGCAGCCACCTCTCACACTGAACAAGATCTACAGTGTCTGATGGACATATTCTCCCAGACCAGCAAAGACTTTGGTCTAACCATCAGCCTGAAGAAGACCAACATGCTGGGCCAAGATGACACACCACCTGTCATTACCATCAACAATTATGATCTTGAAGCTGAACAGTTACCATATGTGATGTCTCCACCGCATCCTTTCATCAGCGGGAACGACAAAGTGCCCAACGCCCAGGTTCTTGCCTGTGCCGGCTCCCCACCATGTACACACTGCTAAGACAACGCAGACTGTGCTGGCTTGTCCACGTTCGCTGTATAGAAGACGGGCGGATCCCCAAGGACATCCTCTATGGTGAACTCGCATCCGGCAAAAGACCCCAAGGTCGACCCCAGTTGAGATATAAAGATGTCTGCAAGCGTGGCATGAAAGCCCTGGACATCAACACAGAGATCTGGGAGGACATTGCAGCTAACCGCAGCAGCTAGCGCTACTTGCTCAAGAGACAGCTAAATACAAGCGAGGAGAAGATCTTGAAAATAGCCAGGAGAGCCAGGCAGAGGAGAGCCAGGCAGATGGCACGCACACATGGACATCCACCCACGACCAACTACATCTGCACTTTGTGCATCAGAGACTGTCACTCCCGCATCGGTCTTACCAGCCACCGACGATGCTGTTTTAGTCGCAGCACCACAAACTCTTAGGGCGCAATATCCATGGTCGACAAACGACCCAAGGAGACCTACTACTACTACAATATGGAACACAAGCATGGAAAATTTGGATGTCTCTGACCTACATCTGTGCAATTTAAGACTTTTGAAGGCCAAAAAAATGGATAAGTAGCTTTAAAACCATGTCAGTGGGCATTAGATTATTCGTCAATACCTGCTCTCTCCTCATCTCCATCTTTCTTTTTCTCTCAGTCTCCTTATCCTGCCCTATTTCTTCCTCTCCTAAAGCTTAACTTTGACTGATAGTGTCAGTGAAGAAAGTAAACATAGGCTCAACTGATATTTATGTTTTATGAATCATGTTCTGAGACAATTTAATTTACTCAAGGCTACCAGGAAAGCTGTAGCCTACGTCAGTATTGCCAATAGGACCCTTCTACAAGCTTTGGAATTTGAAGACGTCTGTTTTTAAATGCTAAAAGTGGGCTAATATTAAATTATACAAATCATAGGCTACGTTTACCGCAGTTGGTGGAATTGGCAGACGTTCCCTATCATGCACTGTGGGAACGTGTCAAGCAATCTCAGGCACAAATATGCAGCATTAACGCACGTATGTGATTTTGAATTAATATTTCTTGTCGATATACAATGGTTAAATAATGTTAAAACTAATCCTGCTATTGATATCTTTGTAAGTCTGCCGACCCTATAGAACAGTGGCAAGGGAAAACAGATTAGAAATATCGAATAGATATATAAATATCGAGAGCAGAATATCAAATCTAAAACTAACTTTACTGCGCTCAACCACCGTGAGTCCATTTCACACATTTCTAATCGCTGTCATTCAGGGGGAGGAGAGGAAGGACTTTGTCTACATGTGTGAACCGGCGTAGATGTCCTATAATCAGACAGGAGAACCGTGACTGGGAAAATAACGTCGGGAAGCGTGTTTGTGAAGGCGGGGACTGGAGGTGATATTACGTTTTGATTTGACACGGAAGGTCTGTGGAGGAGACATCATCTTTCATGGCACATGAACTGACTGGAGATGATGGCGGTCTTCAATGCGTTGAGACATTTCCTCCCAGACCTGAGAGGCCATCATGTGCTTGTCCAGTCAGACAGCACATCAGTGGTCTCATACATAAATCACCAGGGGGGTCTGCGATCGCTTCCACTATGCTAAGATTCTCTTGTGGTCCCTAGGGAAGCTGCTTTCCCCGAGAGCAGTTTATTCCCGGGGCATCAGAATGTAGGAGCAGACATCCTGTCGAGGCAGGGGCTGAGGCTGAGGCCCGGGGAATGGAAACTTCACCCTGAGGTGGTGAAATATATACGGGAGGTATTTCAGCCAAGCGGAAGTGGATCTCTTGCGTCTCAGGATACAACGCACTGTCTAATTTTGTTCTCCCTCGCACACCCAGCGCCCTTGGGGCTGGATGTTGTGGGATAGACTTGGCCGAGGCTACCTCTGTACGTTCTTTCCCAATTACTCTGCTCCCAGGAGCTCTGGAAAAGGTCCGCCAGGACGGAATAAGTCTACTTCTAGTAGCGCCGTAGTGGCCGAGCCGACTGGTTCTCGGACCTGGTGTCCCTCCTCGACAGCTCTCTGATTCTGGTCAGGAGGAGCCTTCGGTCTCAAGTGGGAGGGATGACCCTTCACCCCAGCCCAGAGATATGTAACCTGTGGGTTTTCCCTTCGAGGGGGCACAACTCATAGACTTTGGTCTCTCAACCAAGGTTGAGGAGACCATACTTCACTCCAGAGCTCCCTCCACAAGGAAACTGTATGTGTTGAAGTGATGGGTTTTCACTTCATATTGCGGATCTCGGACATTTAAATGTCTGATTGGAACAGAGCTGGAGATACTGTGGGTTTGTTTATCCGCAAGGTTATCCCCTTCCACACTGAAGGTGTACGTGGCGGCCTTAACTGCCTACCATGTCCCCTTTGGGTGGTGTATCTCCGGGGGGAAACCCATTTGTGCATGTTTCCTCCGTGGTGTTTGTAGGCCAGGACAGAGCCTTATTGTGTAAGGAGGTTTCGTGGCAGCCTGGTCCTCTCTGCTCACAATTGTAAGGTTTTACAACTTTAGACCTGGGCGATGCCCCAGGTACACAGGTGCCCTTGTCTTAGTTGTGCTCTCAGTATTCACAAAGACAGGCTCTTGTTCGTATGGGGTTCGGACATTCTCGTTCCCAAAGCGTCATCGACGCAGCGTGTGTTCCCTCGAAAAGGAACGTCTCAGGTTACCACTGTACGCTACGACCCTAGTTCCCTGAAAAGGGTTCGAGACGCTTTGCCATAATTAGCTGCATTCCTGTGATCGACTTGCTTTGGCTAAATCAAAGCTGACGCCGGTCAGACCGGATGTGCTTTTATCCTTTCCTGGTCATGACGTCACCCGCCCGTGATGTTCACTCTCACCATTGGACTAGTTGACAAAAGTGCTTCAGACGCAATCTCGCAGGGGCGTTTCCAAAGCGGCATCGACGCAGTGTCTCGTTCCCTACTCAGATAACTAGGGTTACAGTCTTAACCTGAGACTTTATGTTCATTTATGATCAGTCATGTTCAGTTATGTTCATTTATGTTCATTTATGTTCAGTTATGTTCATTCATGTTCATTTATGTTCAGTTATGTTCATTCATGTTCAGTTATGTTCAGTTGTGTTCATTTATGTTCAGTTATGTTCAGTTGTGTTCTTTTATGTTGATTTATGTTAATTTATGTTCAGTTAAGTTAGTCTCATTGTGTTTTGGTTTCATTTTCATTTGCCTGTGTTCTCGTTCATTGTTCGTTTCTATGGTTCCTGATGTTATGCAACTGTTTCTAGTTTTATTAATTGTCTGTGTATTTAAGCCACTAGTTCCCTTTGTTCAGTGCCGTCTTTCAATTATGTGGTTGCGTTCGAGTGTTTTTCCTATATTGTTATATTGTTATATTTCCTATATCGAGTTATATTGTGAATAAAGTGTTTTTCTGTTAGTTTCTCCATTGTTGTGCATTTAAGCCGTGACACACAGATGTTATAACTGTGTGACAAATTAATGTTTAAAAGTACAAATATTGTACAATGTCCCTCAGTTAATATGAGACCATAAATCATTATGCATGATAATTATAAAGGAATTAGTCCAACATGACATGTCAAATCATTATTATTTATTTTTTGAACTGTCCATTTATTAAACTATTGTCTATAGCCAGCCTACAAACGCTTTGGCTGTGGAAATGCAATGTTATTTGTCATGCCAATAAAGCCCACTAAACCTGATAAGAGAAAGACAGAGCGAGGGTTAGAAGAGCGAAGCGCAGTGAATGACGGGCAGTTCGGGAGATAGGGTTGTTAGTTTATGTAGGCAGCGGTCTGAGTTGACTTGAAAATTTTGATCACTTTAATTCAGTAAATCCAGCACAGGCTCTCTCCCTGTCCAGTGTTTTTATCAAGGTCTTGTGTGCCTGTATTGATTTTTTATTTTCTGCCCAGGATAGAAGACAGAGAGGCCGTGAATGAGGAACTTTCCTTAGATTGCTGCTATTCTCCAGTTTATTGCATCCTGTCACTGGTAGTTTCAGCTGATGTCCAGTAAACCAGTGCTGATCAGGCCAGTAAAAGAGCTGCCTAACAGTGGACGAGAGAGAGAGAGAGAGAGAGAGAGAGAGAGAGAGAGAGAGAGAGAGAGAGAGAGAGAGAGAGAGAGAGAGAGAGAGTGAGATGCCATCGCTCCTAATCTTTAATTGCTAGGTGTGTAACAATATATATCGTGTCAAAATATATTGCAATACAAAAATGCAACATGTATTGTGTATAGTTAACCCAAAATAAAATTTCTGTGTGAGGAAAAAATTTAAGTTTTCAGAGTTTTAGTGTCAGAACTACATTAAACTACTATACAATGTTGAATATAATGTGTAATAATGCAATGGGGGAATATTTGTAGGTCCTGATAATGTCATTTGTCTTGTTTCCAGTAAAAAGTGGCTGACATTATTGTGAAAGAGCGCAAACATGTTCGTCTAAAATAATTTCAGCTTCAGAATCATGAATATTTTTATTTTATAACAGTCTCTATTGTCCTGTGCTTTGGGTTTCCAGCACCAAGTCCATCCTATTCATTTAATCACACAATGTAAAACCAAATTAAGCATTTTATTTAACAGTACATTCTTTGAGTATTGCAGTAATATCGTATCGGGAGTTCAGCATTGTGATATGTATCGAATCGTGACATGAGGGTATATACACCCCTATTCATTTCTTACTTTTTTATCACAGTTTTATTTATATACAACAAATATCAAAGGGATTCTATAATGAAAAAGTCAAATAGTTTTACAATAACATGAACTGCAATTTTGCACATTTAAAAAAAAAAGTGAACAAATGAAAACTAGAAAACAACAAATTCACTCTAATATGAACCAACACGCACTGTTCTGCTAGTTACAACTTCAGAACGTAAATATTTAGCAAGAGGCTTTACAGTTGCACTTGAGAATTGGACGTTTAAAGGGATGTTTGATTGTGTTGTGTGCTTTAATGGTTTTGATTGGAAGCATGTGATAGCGGGGAGATGGAGAGGGGGAGGGAGATGAGCACTAGAGGGAGGAGAGAAAGGTTACAACAGTCTGATAAAAGATGTCTCCAAAACACTAATTAAAATTGACTACCCCCACAAACGCAGCACAACATGTTATCTCTGGCTAATTCATTTAGAGCCACTATCTCAGTGTGAGCATTTACCTTTAATCGCTAGTGCTTTAGTGCTCAAAAATACTCTCTGCTTTTATTTCATTTTCCACACTTTACCTCTCGTTGTCTCTTAGACCTCAGAATGACAATAGTTTTGCTTCACTCTGTCTCTTCAAAAGAGGATGCCAATCGAATCAAATCAGCTAATGTTTTCATTCCTGAATCGCTCTCCATGCCACGTCTAGGATGTTTGGAAAATGCACCGTGGCTCATATAAAGCAACATTTCTAATCATTAGCGCTAGACACGAGCAGCAGCTCCCACAGGGCAATTTGAGGGAATGTGCAAATGTCTCTGAAAATTAAAACACTAAAAAAAAGCAGCATATATTTCTGATATTGGGCTTTCAAAAATGAGAATTTTATTCACAGGAAACCAGAGGAAAACTGTGTAGTTACTGCTGCTCTCATGAACAAACAAGCATGCAGGAGAGCAACGGCTCAATTATCTTTTGTTGAATAATAAATTCTGTATATGTTTGTTTTTCAAAAGAAAGGTCATACTGCTTTAGAACAAGACAAGGGTCAGTAAATGATGCTGGAGTTTTTTTGTTTGTTTGTTTTTTGAGTGAACTATTCTTTTAATACTGGATTAGTTTTGACCCTGTCTTGGACTATACCTGTATAATGTGATTGTACCCCTCTCGACAGTGACGGCACACACTGTTACCTGCCAGGAATGAGTGTGTTAATCTTTGTTTTATGATAACATGGACATGTTGGATTTGTTACATGCTGCTGTACAGGTTTTATTCTCATTGGCTGCTGTCTTTGGATGAGACAGCGTATGATCTGTATATTAACAGAGTGACCTCAGTACTTAGAAATAAATTAAAATTACTTGTTGGTTCTGTGATTATTAAGTTGCAGGTTGTTAAAAGTGGTAGATGATAATTCTGCTCCTCACAGACACACAAATCTTAGATGGGAACAGAATGATTTAAACTGGTAGTTTTGGCTGTCAGTGTACTCCTATAATCTCTCATGGATGAAGACGGGTCAGTCACAGTCCTCAGGGCCGTTTATCGTTTCTCACACAGTCATGATTTCAGCAGAAGAACTGTCGAAGTGGACGGTTCATGAAATGATGATTCTGAAACGAGTCAAAGATTCCAGACATATTAGTCTTCTCGAAAAGCAGTTGTACATCTATATTTATTAATTTAGCAGATACTTTTATCCAAAGCAACGTTAAAGTGAGTAAAATGAACAGTAGTTCAGAAGTATAAAAGCGAGAGCAGAAGTGAAATGCAGAAGTAGAAAAAGAGAGACTTTTTATGTTGTTACCGGAAGGGCCTTTGTTACGGCTGTGGATTTCTCCCTGTCTATGTCTTTGGCTGTTTTATAAAAGTTGTGATTGTCTCAGCACATCAGGTGGAGGAGAGAAAGAGAGCGATAGACGCTTCTACCGTTCACTCTGACTAACCGGATGCCAGAAGGCAGTTTGTGTGTTTTGCTGAGCATGTTATTCTGATTAAACCCTCATCCTTCCCTCGTGGCTCAAAATGACCCGAAGCCCTAAAATTATTCTTAATTTTTTTTTCCCAGAAAACTTCTATTTTTGTGGGGGTGGAGATTTTTTGTTATTTTTTTATTTTATTTACCTTTTAAATTACTAGATTTGATCAATACATAATAAATAAATAGTAATTTAGTAATTTAAGCACTTTCATCACTTTCTTTCAACTTAAATTCATGCATAAACCTTTTAATTCAGCTCAAAATATCTTTGCCGACCTCTGTGGAAAAATAATAATATTGCATGATATTTCATGACTCTTGCCACTAGATGGCCTTATAGCTTTATATGGAGCAAATGAGCTGTTCCTCTGGGTCCTAAAGTCAGTTCCTTCAGTATGCATTAAGATACACATGTAGACATTATAAAATAATATTTTGGTAAAGTTAAAGCATTTTTAGTTTGAATTTTGAGCATTTTTAGGTTTCCCTATGTGTACTGAAGCATTCCTCGCATTCCATTCATTCCTAAGGGGCTCAGATTTACTTGTTACTTTTTTCAACCACAAAACTCCTCGAATACATACAAATTTTTTTGGTGTATTCGTGGTTCAAGTGCAACAAAAGTTCTGGGGTCTTGGACCCCTCCGATGAACACTAAATAAAAAAAATAAAAAATTATATTCATTTACTCTTGCTGTTCCTTCTCAATGAGAACAAACCTCGTCACACTGGTGCCGAAACCCGAGAGGAACCCTACCAGGAACAACACTTGCGGAGCTGGTCAAGTCATACGGAGGTCTTTGTCAGATGGACGTTCACCAGCGCTTGGACGTGAGGACAAAGAAGGAGGAAGATCGTTGGTTGTTCTTGAGTTTGGTTGGTCAGGAGGCCCAGGCCTCAGATGCAGACTCCATCAATGAAGAAAGGGTCCACAGGACGAGCTAGATTGGCTAGTGCGCCTCATCCCACTGCTGTCCGGGGAGGAATAGGTAGCAGTGCAACAGCTACCCATCCAGAACCTACTGGTCAATGACCACCTTAAGTGGGCCATCTTGCAGAGGTTTGGCCGCACCCCCGAGCAGCACCATCAGTGTTTCTCCCGGTCCGTGGAGCTAGCGATGAGCAGCTGCCCTTTCATGATGGCCCAGTCGCTCCGGGACGCTGTCAGTGGTTGATGGCAGAGGGAATCATCGACCTCGTGTTGCTGAAACAGTTCTTCGCTCAGCTTCCACGGAGTGAGTCCAGTGCCACCGCCTGTCGCCGTTGAACCAGTCTGGATCATCTGGTGGCGTGTCCAGGGTCCAGCCAGCCTCTTCCCTCTGTCTCTCTCTCCACTCATCCTCCTTCTTCTTTCTCTTCCCACACTATCTCGTCTTGGCCCTTTCCCCAGGTCTCGCAGCAACAATCCTCCTCGCCCACCACCATCGATCAAGCCGGGCAGTACTGAAAAGCCTGATGCAAAATGGGGAATTGGATATGAGCGCCATTAGTTACCCTTTTTACTCACCATAGTAATTCATTACCTACACCGGTTCCTTGTTAGTCTCTTTTTACTTTGTGTTTCAGTCTTTGTTTGTCGGTCATTGCGCTGTGCTCACGGCTCGATGTGTGCTGAGGGTAAGCAGGGACATGCAACGGAAGAGCTTCCACCGGGTGAGTCCCTGTGGGCCTCCAAAACCTCCACTCGCACATATCTTCTGGTTGAGTTCCTGGATGGGTTTGGCAGCTCGCCCCAGGGTGAGCTTAATTTCTCAATCAGGGCTCAGAGGACGAGATATGGATAGCTGCATCTAAGGGCAGCCTAGAGCCTTCCGAGGCTGAAGACTCTGCTGGACCCCCGGGTGTGGCGGCTTAGTCTGAGGCGGATGCTGAGTTGGCCGCCACAATTTACCCAGGCAGCTGCGAGCATCTGGCTCGAGTGGACTCCTCCACCCTGTCCCGAGTGCTCGTGGCTGGACAATTGGTTCTGGGGGTCAAAGCGGGATGCCTTTCTCCCGGTAGAGGGACAGGAGGAGAGCATTCATTTCCTTCGGCCAGACGCCACCAGACACACGGATACCACACAGTCAGCAAAAGAGAAATCTCCTCTTTCCATGGGTCACAAACACGGTGATAATAGCTCCCGTTATGACAAAGGCCAGGCATCATACATTGGCAGAAGAGCCTGGATGGACGCTAATACTTCACATCCTCACATTCTGCTGCACCAGCTCTGCTCCATCTTCCTCAACCTCTCCCACAGTGGACATGCAGGACCAGGTAAGTGCTTCGGCTTATAGGGTTAGGGAGTCAACAGAGCTGAAGTCTCAGAGAGCCACTCACATTCACAGACCTCAATCACACAGCAGACTCACTCCGGTTACGCACCGAGGAGAGTGTTGACTCCATCCTCAGATGGTACAGCTGATTTCGAGTTGATTCGGCAAGGCACAGGTAGGCCTACTTGCCTCCCAAGAATCCTCTCACTGTCCTCTGTGGTATTCCCTGGCAGAGGATCGCTCATCATAGACACACTGGCACACAGCTGGCCCAGGGGCCTGTGCAAGTATGCATACTCCACAGAGACTTGTCCCTATGTAGTACTTGCCATTAGCTCAGTCCATAGGATGTGTTGTCCACATGCTAACCTCCCCTCTGGGTCGGATGTGGTCTTCGTAGTGTTCGTTTCTCTGCCAGAAGGTGAACGCTTCCCAGCATTAACAATCAGGTAGAGGTTTAATTCAATCTAATTTAACAGAAAATGCTATTTAGAGCTGAAGTGACCTTTTTCCATTGTAATTGTGAGTTTCCTAAAATGAAGAGAGACTCGAGGTCACGCTTCCTGGGCGCTGGAAGGTTGCGAGGAGATTAAGTACATTTGTTACTTGGCATGCTAGGCTTGTTACACAGCTGAGTAGTTGTGACGTTTAGTATAGAGTCCGACAAAAAAAATTGACCGACAGAAAGGGAATGTCTGGGTTACTGTTGTAACCTTCGTTCTCTGATGGAGGGAACAGAGATGTTGTGTTGCTCTTGCCAAAGCTCTGAACTGCCATTGACTAGTTTGAGACGCTGCCTTGGCTCCTCAGCACAAACCTAAATAAGTGAAGCATGCTAGCCCTCTCTTATACCCGGATGTCGGGAAGTGGCTACCAAGCAAATTTCACTCGCCAATTCTATTGACCTTTTCTGAATACGTCAGAGGTGATTGGTGCTCTCAAGAGCGACCCCTAGAATCGGTATTTCGACACAATGTCTCCGTTCCCCACATCAGGGAATGAGGGTTACATCAGTAACCTTGTTATTGTTATTGAAATGTTACTGGAAAAAATTTGGTTTTAGTAAAATAATAATATTAAAAGATTAGTTTTTACATTGGCTCTTTCAAAAAAATGCATTAAAATGGAAAATGAAAATGAAAAAAAATGGTTGATGAAGACAAACAAAAGGTTCCTGACTTAAAAGACAACTGGCTTGTCCAATCCACAATATGTTTCATCTGTATAAATGTTTTTTTAACAAATTGTGGCCTAAAAGCTGCTTTCCTACTCGTGAGATCTACAACCCCTGCCCACCTTCTGCCTCTGGATACCAAGAAGTGTCTTTATCTTCCAATGCAATTTATCTCAAAACAAATTAATCACCCTAACCTTCATTTTTTTTCCAGGACTCCAACAGGAGGCTCGAAACAAGTAATCTGTGCCACTACTGTATGAAGAGGCTACCAGGTTATTAATAACCAATGATCTCCCCCTATAGGACATTTTATGTAATAACCATTTCTATCTTGGTTTCTACCTAATCTAAATCTGTTTTTCCCTGTTTTTCCGAGCTATCGTTTCATTGCCCAGAGAACACCAAAGTATTGAAGACCAGCCTTTGACCAGACCATTTCCATCTGGTAAAGACACTTTCTCCCTTCCATTGTTTGACAAGTTATGCTGAACTTTTGGCACAATTTACTTTTGCAGATGAAGATTTCCCATAACTATTAACAATATAAAGTAACCTATTAATATCATCCTGCCCACTAATTAATACCATAACATCATCTGCATACACTGAAAGCTGTATAGGTGGGAAAAAAATATTGTATCTGAACCCATCTAATTATGTCAGTATAGCCATGTTCAGTTTCACCAGAAGACAGTGGCATGTGCCAGTCATGACTGCATGTGCCATAATCTATGATGTGCTAAAATTGTAAGTTGCACATTCAACTGTGAACTGGACATGGATGTGGGACTTTGGCCGTGTGGACTGATGACACCAGTTTCTGAGATGTCGTGCCAATAAATGTCGGCTGTACCACTACTGGAAATTGCTTACAGCAGCTTCAACTGCATATGCAAACTGACAACAAATTATTGTACAATTCTAATGTTTAGTTGTGTTCATGTTATCTCTAAAATTATTAAAAATACTTTTCATACCTTTCTGAAGAACACTTTTACTTATGTCAGTGACTATATCACATGCATTGATTTTACAGTGGTTAGAGATTTTTGTTTTTTTGTTTGTTTGTTTTACTTGGACAGCATAAATCAGGAAATCCGTCCAAATGTTGTAATAACATGTTTCGAAACGGGAACAAAGCTCAGAGCGCGAGCGAAAGATGAAAAAGTGCCAGGCTGGTGTTGTCATGTCAATAGCATCCCCTAATGCCATATCGAGCATCTGATTATTTTCTGTCTGTAATACATTTATGAATAGAATAGTGTCCTCTTCTTCACAGCAGGGATTACAATAAAAACAAAGTATAACAAAAATAATAATGGCTGAGATTTGTTTTAGAATGGGATCCCTGGAGTGGAATTATACTAAGAGCTGTAATTTTTCATGAAAAAAGTCACTTTTTATATCAAACGTGTTTATCACACTAAGCAATTACAGTTTTTATTGTTTTTTTTGTTTTTTTCACTCATACAGTTCCACTTAAAGTCTTCATGAAATCCTTAAAATACAAGTGGACAACATGATTTACAAATACTTATACAGATTGTGAATGGGCATATTCTATATATATATTATATTGCACATGCACATACATATCCAAAAAGTATTTAAACAACATGCCTGTATCCATGTAAACCTCGTTTGGGATTTTTTAAAGTGTGCTTGTGCTATATTTATTAAAAATGTTTGCAATTTTCTTTGATATTTTAGTAATTAAATGGCATTGAAATGAATTGTGTTAATATAATTTTGGAGCCAATATTAAAAAAACAAAAAAAGAGAAAAAAGCTAAGATCAGTGACAAAATATTTATTATTTTAATATGCTTCTATGAATTTTGGTAACCATCCAAAAAGGCAGTATTCCCGCAGCTCATACACGGGTTCAGTTCACAGGGTATGTTTGAACTATATGACTTCAATGTAGTGTTGCTTTGGATAAAAACATCTGCCAAATGCATAAATGTACATAAAATCAGTTAATGCCGAGGTCTAACTCAATAGCAGGGTTGGGTATTGTTTGAATTTGAGCAATTCTGATTATGCTAATCTCTACAGATTCTTATCGATTCCCCGATTATGATTCCAATGTGGTAAAAAAGTTAGACATTTAGACATCAAACATATTTATTGTCTCTTTTTGCCAAACATTTAATTACAGCTGAATACCATGAACAAAAGGAGCCTACAAAACAAAATCAGCAGCCTAAAAAACAAATAGAAATGTTGGCTATACATTTAACACAAATAAACAACTAGACTAACTAACATGTATTTCAAACATTATAAAACAAGTAAATAGTCAGTAATAAAATAAGAAACAATTGACAAATTGACAATAGCACAGATAAATACAACTGAAAAAAGATACAAATGAAAAACAATGTTGTAAGTTTTTAGGTTCAGTATTCAGATACAGAAATGTAGCAAAGGTAAAATAACTCTGTATAGTATTTACTTATATAATCATACAATATATATTAGTCCTAATTAAAGTTATAAAAGTTATTCAGTCAAGAGCAGTGAGTGATTTTCTTTTTTCGTCTTTTGCTATTTGATGAACATTAATGACAGACCGCAGCAGGTTTATCAGGCTGCTGTCACTTTAAGAGCTAATGCACTGATATCTAATATACTGACATCTCAAATAGAATTCTCTCTTGAGTAGGTACTTACTTTGAATAAGTATTTATTTCATGACCAACAAAAGAGTATGTTCTATACAGTATGAATGTGTGTCGTATGAATGTAGTCTGGACGTACTACATTCGCCATGTTGTCATTATGTTGCCAGCGTCAGGTGCATCTAACACCGCCTAACACAGATCCCCACCCGTGGCCTCATGGAATAGTAAAGTGTCCATTGTATGCACAGTCCAGAATCTCGCCAGAATAAGTAGGTCACTTTTTGTCTGTTCTTTTATCAGTACTGCAAATTTGAACACTCTTTCTTGTCACATACTGTTTTTTGCCTACCAGAAGTATGCGATTGTCGGATGCAGCCACATACTAACCTAATACTAACCTAAAACCCTAGGTGTACTAACCTACAGTAGGGCTAAAACGTACAGTACTCAATAGGGCTAAAACGTACAGTACTCAGTAGGGCTAAAACGTACAGTACTCAGTAGGGCTAAAACGTACAGTACTCAGTAGGGCTAAAACGTACAGTACTCAGTAGGGCTAAAACGTACAGTACTCAGTAGGGCTAAAACGTACAGTACTCAGTAGGGCTAAAACGTACAGTACTCAATAGGGCTAAAACGTACAGTACTCAGTAGGGCTAAAACGTACAGTACTCAGTAGGGCTAAAACGTACAGTACTCAATAGGGCTAAAACGTACAGTACTCAGTAGGGCTAAAACGTACAGTACTCAGTAGGGCTAAAACGTACAGTACTCAATAGGGCTAAAACGTACAGTACTCAATAGGGCTAAAATGTACAGTACTCAATAGGGCTAAAACGTACAGTACTCAATAGGGCTAAAACGTACAGTACTCAGTAGGGCTAAAACGTACAGTACTCAGTAGGGCTAAAACGTACAGTACTCAGTAGGGCTAAAACGTACAGTACTCAATAGGGCTAAAACGTACAGTACTCAATAGGGCTAAAACGTACAGTACTCAATAGGGCTAAAACGTACAGTACTCAATAGGGCTAAAACGTACAGTACTCAGTAGGGCTAAAACGTACAGTACTCAGTAGGGCTAAAACGTACAGTACTCAGTAGGGCTAAAACGTACAGTACTCAATAGGGCTAAAACGTACAGTACTCAGTAGGGCTAAAACGTACAGTACTCAATAGGGCTAAAACGTACAGTACTCAATAGGGCTAAAATGTACAGTACTCAATAGGGCTAAAACGTACAGTACTCAATAGGGCTAAAACGTACAGTACTCAATAGGGCTAAAACGTACAGTACTCAGTAGGGCTAAAACGTACAGTACTCAATAGGGCTAAAACGTACAGTACTCAATAGGGCTAAAACGTACAGTACTCAATAGGGCTAAAACGTACAGTACTCAATAGGGCTAAAACGTACAGTACTCAGTAGGACTAAAACGTACAGTACTCAGTAGGGCTAAAACGTACAGTACTCAATAGGGCTAAAACGTACAGTACTCAATAGGGCTAAAACGTACAGTACTCAGTAGGACTAAAACGTACAGTACTCAGTAGGGCTAAAACGTACAGTACTCAGTAGGGCTAAAACGTACAGTACTCAGTAGGGCTAAAACGAGTGTTGCAATATTTTACAATTGAGGAAAAAAGACTGTGATGGAAAATGTACAATCTAATCTGTCAAAGTTACAGACAATGATTCTTTGTAATGTAGCATAGCCTTTTAAATACAAATGTATAGAAGCAAACATACTGTGATTGGCCAGGTTTAGTTTATTTAATTTCCATTGACTTTTAGTTTGTATTTAATGTTTTTAATGTTCCTTTGAGTCTGTCTTTCATTTGTTTCCATAGTTACTGATTATATTGTTCACCTGTGCCTTATTGAGTTCCTCATTATCCTGTGTATTTAGTGCCCTTGGTTTGCTCTGTTCTTTGTCTGGTATTGTCTTTATGTGTGAAGTTGTCATTCTAACATTTGCATTTTGGATTTGTTGAATAAAATAAAAGTGCTGTAGTTAGAGTTCTCCTCTTCCTTTACTAACCAGCCATAACAGAATACCGAACAGAAAAATATGGATCTAGCAGCTGTTCCTCTGCTCCTCTTCACCCAGGATCATCACTCCTTCAAGGACCACACCTGACCACTCACTTCATTTCAACGATGAAAAAAAGAAAGAAAAGAAAATCCCCCTCTCGGTTAATGGCCCCAGGGGAAAATGAGTGAAATGTCCAGCTGGTGTTCTTAACCATCTTTCACCGGTGGAGGAGGAGGACTGGTAGAATGTGAAGGGTTAAATGGACGTTTTCTACCCACTAGAATTTTCCCGCCTAACACTTTCAGCTCTGAGATTGGTAGTCCAGCTATCAAATTACAGAGGATCAAGCAATAGCAAGTCAATGAGAAACTAATTTCAAATGACAGGAAAATTGACCAATCCCATCGTCCCTCTAAATGGGCGGGGTTTGTAATCTCTAAACGTATGACTAGTTCTGTCCGCTGTGGGGAACACGATCCTGGGAACGCTGATAAAACGGCTAGCACTGTTCAGTGTGGAAAATGCAAGCAGCGTTAATGAGGAGGACATCGTTGCTCATTTATTATCCACGCCGTTTTCAAGATTAACGTTTAATGAAAATTTTGAATTAATTAGAAAAGGAAGACCTACACCAGAACTTAATTTGCTGCAGAAAGCTAAAGCTTTTAAAATCATTTCAACCACAGCAATTACAAGCGATACCCCTGGATGACAGCATCAACCAAGAGGCTAAAGCTTCACTCCTGGGATTCTTTGCTCTTTGAGAAAGTTATTTAATATAAAAATCGGTCATGTGACAACTGATTTTATTCTGGCTGAGAATTATTCTATTCATTTCTTGTCAAAGGTAACGTATGCAGTACTAAGAGGACACAGTAAGCTAGACTGAATTTTAGGCTGAGTTTACTTTTTTCGTGATGAAGGAAGGGGGCGAGAGGGCCAAGGTTCAAATCACGGTTCGCTACTGCGTGATGGAATGGTATATCAGTGGAAACAATACACCATCACACCATGTGAACAGTCCTCAGCTTATGTGACAAACAGTGCAGACTGTGAGACTATACACTTAGACATGTAGACATGTGCCGATATGCGGTAATACAATATATTTTGATAATGAACATACACTGTGTTGCTATCATAGGCACTTCAAAATAACTCTTATGAATTATTTCTATTTTTTAAAATGCATTTTTATAAGGCTTTCCAATCAACCACTTACAACACTGCATGTACATGCTGCATTAAAGCGGATTGTTCACTCTGAACCCCAAAACATACGAGAAGCCTGGAAGAGTGCAGTAGTGAAGGCTTCAGGAAAAGGGTTGTAAAAGTAGAATACCAAAGAACCCAATACAATATCTGCCTAACACCTGTACTACGTCTGTACTGATCTGTCCTGTCTGTACTAGAGTATGTTCACTTCATTAACACATTACACTACATAACACAATGAGTGTCAAATTAGGAAAAAGTATTAACATTTTTTAAAACTGGCTTCCTGATCCCTGTGTAGTACCAAGCATACCACAATAAACAGCGACAGCACCACCTTCCCGTTTGCTTTGATTATCCATGATCATAGGGCACTTATGAAACATCTGCGTACAGCATATGGCAGTGGTACCGATTTTGATTTTATTGACATACTGAATCAAAGACATGCCCCTATTCAAGGTTTTAAGAATGCAACAAATAATTGTTAAATTCGTCTTAATAATGCAATCAATAATGCTAATAGTACAACATTAGGCTTGATGTTCTGTAGAATGCACTTTTTAGAAATGGTCCCTATTAACTCTACCTAATGATGGCCAGAGCTTTACTCGTGAAAGTTTTTTACATGACTGATTTATAGAAGTGTCTGTTTGACTCCAGAATATAATGGTGTAATATTTAATATTTGACCTAGACACCAATAATTCTTTAGTTTCCAACAACAGGCACCATAATTTAGTGGGTCTCACAGGTGCCACCAAAATATTGTGAGCTTTGGTCACACGTCACAAGGTGATGTGAGAGTGTCAGATGACTCCTTCCTACATTGTGAAGCATCTGCCAATGAGTCTGCATAACATTAACATCATGGAAGATTGTTGAACAAAAAATAATTCTATAAACTAGAGGCAGTTTGTCATCTGACCAATCCGAAGGATTTGAGATATTGAGTCTCATGCTGTATGATCTCAAGGAAGACACAAGTGTAATACAAGGAATTTAAGTAACAAAAAGATAAAAGAGTAAATAACAAGTACTAAATTAAAACTATGGACAAGGGAGTAAAATAAGATTGATAAATGCAAGTATCTGAGTTGGATGTTACTCTGGCAGTTACACGTTACCTTATGGAAAGATAAATTGATGTTTATTTGGACTAATAAGGTGAAGAACCTTATTTTGAATTCAACAAATAAATGGAATTATCTTTGTTATTATAAGTAATATGTGTATATATTATATGTAATATTATTACATGTGTTTTTGTTGTCCACAGAAACCTGATCCAATTCAAGTGAAACTTTTCCACATGTTTCATGGAAAGGTGTTGCCATCCTTTTGCCTGCTGTTCACTGCTACTATAAGCTGAATATTAAAATAAAGTACAAAACTGTGCACTATACTCTTATCAAAAAACTATGTGTCTCTCGGTTGCATTAATATTAACATACACAGCAAATTTAACAAAATACTCATTATAATTAACAATAGACTTATATAAACAGATTCATGCCTTTTCGGTGTTGTTTAAACACTTGTAAAACTTTACCTGTAAAAGAACTTTGATGAACCGTGATAAAATGCTGGCTCTCCTGTTCACTACTGCATTACCATTAAGACCCTTAATACTAATTGCCACATCTTATGTTTTGTGTTCTATTGTAAAACTATTATTTTATATTTCATTTTGCTAAGTTGTTCCTGTGTTAAAGACCAATTTCGAGCCGACGTCACAATTACGTCACGGCGCTAGCTGGAGGCAAAACAAAGGGAAAACTGCAGGCGGCCAATACAAACCAGCACAGATTCGGCTACATAATAAGGAGCTTAAATTACTATTATTATTATTAAATGTCATCTTGTTGTGTTGTTGGATGCAAGAATCAATGAAAAATGAATATGCTGTATCTGGAATTTTTATTTCTAGAAATTATTCACATCATTAAAATTGCACCGTAATGTCACTCTTTACATTGACGTCTTCTTGGCGCTGGCTAGGCAGAACTGCGGATCGTACCACACAAGTCTTGTACATGACCATTCATCACATAGTTATAGGCATCTAAAGATTTATATGACCCCAGTATGTCTTTACGCTCGGTTTCTCTATCGGATAGGTGTAGGACTGATCCTAGCGTTAACGTTAATCCTGTCAGATCGTCCATCCATTGCCTGAGCGTGTACGGATCAGCCAATCTGGTTCCGTCTGTTAAAATTAACTTTTGCAAATAACAATCGCGGTCCTGGACAATGAGTGACCTTGCACATTAAGATAAAATCGGATTTTCTCCAGTCATTGTTAAAAACAAGCTAACAAAACTTGCAAACTAACGTTAGGGAAGCGGCCAGAGGGATCGTTCTGCAACCACCTAAGCTCCGCCCACAGAACAACGTCACCATGTTTACCAACTGAAAAGGGGTCTATTGTTTCCTCTGTTTAGTTCCTGTCTCCTTTGTTCTAGTCATCAGTTAGTTTCCATAGTTACTGATTATGTTTATTTCAGTTGATTATTTACCTGTGTATTTATACCTCTATTTCCCATTGTTCATTGTTTGGTATTGCCTTTGTTTTAACAGAGCTGTTATGTTTTCTTTGCTATTTTGAATAGTCTTCTTTCCCTTTTTTTTATTAATGATTGCATTTAGATCCACATCTCCTCTTCCTTCTTCTGCCTGTCGTGACAGAATACCAGATGATTTAGCAAAAGCCCCTATTCAGCCAGAGGACCGCCTACTTCACCCTGACCAGGATGGTCTCCCAGTGGTAGATTATGTTGAGGAGTTCCTTTAGATGGCACATCTGGTTCCCTGGAGCGAGGACTTGTTCAAGTTTTGATTTTTTGGTGGGCTGCTAGTACTGATGCCGTTTGGAAGGCCCACGTTTCCTGGCTCAGTCCATGGACTATACACTGTGACTGAGTAACTCAACTTTTACCGTGGGAGAAATGGAGAAAAACCATGCCATTCAGGAACAGTTCCTCCAGCCCACTCCCACTCTCCTGGTGCCTTCCACCATCCTCCTTAAAGGGGTCATATAATGGTACATGCACTTTTACAAGTTGATTGTACTGAAATGTGTGTTGGCCGTGCCTGTACACAACCATCATATAATGTAAAAATCCATCCAGTGTTTTTGTTTTAATCACCTCATATGTTTTCTCCTGCCTCAAATTGAGGCGTTCGTTTTTGTGACGTCAATAAATCGGACGCCCCTCCCACGATTGATGATTGACAGCAGTGTTTCAACACAGACCCGCCCTGAGCGAGCTGTCATCGTAGTCCGCCATAGTTGATATGCTGGAGCAGAATGGCATCTAAGCGATTGTGGTGTTCTGTTCTTGGGTGTAATAATAAACACAGCAGTCATTTTAATGTTCCTAAATTCGAACCGCTGAAGATGCAGTGGCTGAGTTTTATTTTTGAAGGGAATATTCCCAACGATCTACGTAAATGCTTTTATGTTTGCGCTAATCATGTCACAGTGTCTGGTTGTGTTTCCCTGGGTTATCACTAGAGGTCCTCGTTCTCACGGTGTCATTCACATTAGACTACAATTCCCAGCATTCTGTTCTGTCACTTATCTGATTATTGCACTCAGCTGTTTCCCATCACCTTGTTAGTTCTGTGTGTATATATTCCCTGTCTGTGTTTGTGTTTGTTACGGAGTCCTTGGTTTATGTCACCTCACTTTCCAGTCTGTATCTGCCCGTTTCTTGTTTTTGTCTTGTGTTTTGGATTGCCTTATTGGATTTTGACACCTGCCTGGATGACTACGAGTTTGGATTGCCCTTTAATTAAAAACTACTGCTCTTGGATTTTCTGCCTCCTATGTGTGTTCCGTGACAGAAGGACTCCGTCACACCTAATCCAGCGGTATGTTTTGTAACATCTCTTCATGTTTTGTAACATCTCTTCCCCAGCCACCGAGGGGGAGAGAAGGGAGTTTTTTAAAGGGACCCGATTGGTCAAGTTTCGCGGGACCCGTGGAGGTCGCAGTGGAGGAGGTGGTCGAGAGACTGTTCAGGTTCCGTCTGCCCAGTCAGAGACTTTTCACGTCACGTCTGCTCAGCCAGAGACTGTCCACGCCATGTCTACCCGGTCAGAGACGGATCAGGAGATGCCCATTCGCGTGGCCGAGAGGGCACGGATGGACTACTTGGAGCATCTGATTCGGATCCTAAAAATGCCTGTGCTCGCTGTTCCGGAGCCGGAGCCAGTGTCCGTTCCAGAGCCTGAGCCAGTTTCCGCTGTTCCTGAGCCGGTGTCCGCTATTCATGAGCTGGAGCCGGTGTCTGCTGTTCCAGAGCTGGAGCCAGTGTCTGTTCCAGAGCCAGAGAAAGATCAGGAGATACCCATTCTCGCAGCCGGGGGAATACCGAGCAACTATCTGGAGCGTCTGGCACGGATCCTGGAAGGACCCTTCAGATCTTTTGTGTCCCTGGTTCCAGAGCCGGAACCAGTTTCTGTTCCTGAGCCGGAGCCAGTGTCTGTTCCTGAGCCGGAGCCAGTGTCTGTTCCTGAGCCGGAGCCAGTGTCTGTTCCTGAGCCGGAGCCAGTGTCTGTTCCTGAGCCGGAGCCAGTGTCTTTTCCTGAGCTGGAGCCAGTGTCTGTTCCTGAGCCGGAGCCGGAGCCTGTGTCTGTTCCTGAGTTTGTGTCTGTTCCTGAGCCGGTGTCTGTTCCTGAGTATATTACAAAGTTTTCATTTAGACCCTAAAGATTCATATTAATTTGTACAAAAATGGCATTATATGACCACTTTAAGCATACTCCAACCTCTAAGATCCTCCATAGCCCATTCCCATACATCATTCCCACCCACATTCAGAGCCCACTTCCGTCATGGAGCTCGAGCCCGAGTCCATGCTTGCCACGGTAATGCCAAGCCCAGCCAGGCTTCAGCCACACTGTTCCCGCCCCGTACCCAGAGCCTGATCCAACACCGGAGGCCTTTTCGTCCTGGAGCCCGAGCCAATAATGGAGTCTGACCAGGCGCGTTGAGTCTTCCGGGTCTCTAACTATGCCTCTTCTCTTCACCTTCTTTCCACTGACTCCACCGTGCTCTTCCTTCTGGCTTTACCATAGTCCTCCCGAGTGCCCTTCTCCAGCTCACCTCCAAGCCTACGGTGTCACCTTGGGTCTTCGTTTCCTTGGCTCCGCCTGGTTCTCTACCAGTCCCGGCTTCATCTCAGTCGCCCAGGCTCCTGGCTCCACCCTCCATCGGTTCTACCGTGGGCCTACGTCCTAATGGCTCTACTCCCTGTCTCTTCCGTCATCTCCTCACTGCCTCTGCCCTCCAATTTCTACTCCGTGGCTCCTCCATCATGTTTTGTAACATCTCTTCCCCAGCCACCGAGGGGGAGAGAAGGGAGTTTTTTAAAGGGACCCGATTGGTCAAGTTTCGCGGGACCCGTGGAGGTCGCAGTGGAGGAGGTGGTCGAGAGACTGTTCAGGTTCCGTCTGCCCAGTCAGAGACTTTTCACGTCACGTCTGCTCAGCCAGAGACTGTCCACGCCATGTCTACCCGGTCAGAGACGGATCAGGAGATGCCCATTCGCGTGGCCGAGAGGGCACGGATGGACTACTTGGAGCATCTGATTCGGATCCTAAAAATGCCTGTGCTCGCTGTTCCGGAGCCGGAGCCAGTGTCCGTTCCAGAGCCTGAGCCAGTTTCCGCTGTTCCTGAGCCGGTGTCCGCTATTCATGAGCTGGAGCCGGTGTCTGCTGTTCCAGAGCTGGAGCCAGTGTCTGTTCCAGAGCCAGAGAAAGATCAGGAGATACCCATTCTCGCAGCCGGGGGAATACCGAGCAACTATCTGGAGCGTCTGGCACGGATCCTGGAAGGACCCTTCAGACCTTTTGTGTCCCTGGTTCCAGAGCCGGAACCAGTTTCTGTTCCTGAGCCGGAGCCAGTGTCTGTTCCTGAGCCGGAGCCAGTGTCTGTTCCTGAGCCGGAGCCAGTGTCTGTTCCTGAGCCGGAGCCAGTGTCTGTTCCTGAGCCGGAGCCAGTGTCTGTTCCTGAGCCGGAGCCAGTGTCTTTCCCTGAGCCGGAGCCAGTGTCTGTTCCTGAGCCGGAGCCGGAGCCTGTGTCTGTTCCTGAGTTTGTGTCTGTTCCTGAGCCGGTGTCTGTTCCTGAGCCGGTGTCTGTTCCTGAGCCGGTGTCTGTTCCTGAGCCGGTGTCTGTTCCTGAGCCGGTGTCTGTTCCTGATCCGGTGTCTGTTCCTGAGCCCTGGCCGGTGTCCGTTCCTGAGCCCTGGCCGCCCGAGGGTTCTTCACCGCCCTGGCCGCCCGATGGACTGTCTGCTTCGCCCTGGCCGCCCGATGGACTGTCTGCTTCGCCCTGGCCGCCCGATGGACTGTCTGCTTCGCCCTGGCCGCCCGATGGACTGTCTGCTTCGCCCTGGCCGCCCGATGGACTGTCTGCTTCGCCCTGGCCGCCCGATGGACTGTCTGCTTCGCCCTGGCCGCCGGCTGAGCCATCACCCCCTGTTCTTGTTCCCCTTCATGGTCCTGGCCCTCCCATCCCTCCCTTGGATTTCCCACCTTCCTCTTGGACTCTTGTGTTGTCTTGTGTACTGTCATGGAGCGTCTGGTAGAGGTAGAGGGGAGGTTCTGTCACAGTGTCTGGTTGTGTTTCCCTGGGTTATCACTAGAGGTCCTCGTTCTCACGGTGTCATTCACATTAGACTACAATTCCCAGCATTCTGTTCTGTCACTTATCTGATTATTGCACTCAGCTGTTTCCCATCACCTTGTTAGTTCTGTGTGTATATATTCCCTGTCTGTGTTTGTGTTTGTTACGGAGTCCTTGGTTTATGTCACCTCACTTCCCAGTCTGTATCTGCCCGTTTCTTGTTTTTGTCTTGTGTTTTGGATTGCCTTATTGGATTTTGACACTGCCTGGATGACTACGAGTTTGGATTGCCCTTTAATTAAAAACTACTGCTCTTGGATTTTCTGCCTCCTGTGTGTGTGTTCCGTGACAAATCATTTCTCACCAGACTGCTTTCTAAACGAGCGTGTGTAAATCTGGTTTTGCTAAGAAGCTGGTCCTGAAAACAGAATCGGTACCAACTATTCGTGTTCCTGCTGAACCTCCAGAAGAAGTGAGTAAAACGTTTTATTAACCTTTAAATATTAATCTTTGCAAATCACTTGCACGCATCACGATGAATGCGGCTAATGTATACACTCTGGGTATATTAAGGCATGTTTTCTCAGTAACGTGACGACATTCTCAATATAATTCATAATCCCTCGTTTATAATGAACAACGCGTTATGGTTCATGTTTCAGCACTGACAGTTGTACCTAACACTGAGATAACGTTACGCATCACTGACAAGCCTACATTTACCAAAAAAAAGTTTTTCAACATCAATCTGTCAACAAACTAACCTATACATCAGTAAACACATAGCATTTGTATCTCACTACTCTAAGTTACCCTGCCAGTACATAAGTTACAAAAATAGATCAAAGTGACATTATGTTAACCAACCATTCAGAAACGTCCTGTTCGAGCCTTAATTGTCGAACTTCTTCGGGGCTGTCATCTTGTTCCGGTCCGACTCCGGTTCAAATTGGTATGGTAGAACAGATGTTTCCTCAGAGACTCCCGCTGCCATTCTTGTTGCAAAATATACCCTCAACTGTTGTCAAGGCAACACTCCGCGTGCATGGTGTCAAAACGCCCCAAAGAACAGAGGGGCGGAGTGAGCAAAGCTCATTATCATTTAAAGGCATATGCACTGAAATGGCGTTTTGACCATGTAAAATTAGTGTTTTCTTACAATACTAATGATAATTTTTAATAAAAGTATATTACAAAGTTTTCATTTAGACCCTAAAGATTCATATTAATTTGTACAAAAATGGCATTATATGACCACTTTAAGCATACTCCAACCTCTAAGATCCTCCATAGCCCATTCCCATACATCATTCCCACCCACATTCAGAGCCCACTTCCGTCATGGAGCTCGAGCCCGAGTCCATGCTTGCCACGGTAATGCCAAGCCCAGCCAGGCTTCAGCCACACTGTTCCCGCCCCGTACCCAGAGCCTGATCCAACACCGGAGGCCTTTTCGTCCTGGAGCCAGAGCCAATAATGGAGTCTGACCAGGCGCGTTGAGTCTTCCGGGTCTCTAACTATGCCTCTTCTCTTCACCTTCTTTCCACTGACTCCACCGTGCTCTTCCTTCTGGCTTTACCATAGTCCTCCCGAGTGCCCTTCTCCAGCTCACCTCCAAGCCTACGGTGTCACCTTGGGTCTTCGTTTCCTTGGCTCCGCCTGATTCTCTACCAGTCCCGGCTTCATCTCAGTCGCCCAGGCTCCTGGCTCCACCCTCCATCGGTTCTACCGTGGGCCTACGTCCTAATGGCTCTACTCCCTGTCTCTTCCGTCATCTCCTCACTGCCTCTGCCCTCCAATTTCTACTCCGTGGCTCCTCCATCATATCCTCACTGCCTCTGGCCTTCATCATCTACTCCCTGGCTCCGCCGTCGTCTCCTCGCTACCTCTGCTCTCCATCATCTACTCCCTGGCTCCTCCGTAGTCTCCTCCCTGCCTCTGCCCTCCACCATATACTCCATCGTCTCATCACTGCCTCTGCCCTCCATCATCTGCTCCATGGCTCCTCAGTCATCTCCTCACTGCCTCTGCCCTCCATCATCTACTCCCTGGCTCCTCCGTAATCTCCTCACTGCCTCTGCCCTCCATCGTCTGCGCTCCATCATCTACTCCCTGGCTCCTCCGTCATCTCCTCACTGCCTCTGCCATCCATCATCTACTCCCTGGCTCCTCCGTCGTCTCCTCACTGCCTCTGCCCTCCATCATCTACTCCCTGGCTCTTCCGTCATCTCCTCACTGCCTCTGCCCACCATCATCTACTCCCTAGCTCCTCTGTCTGCTTATCACTGCCTCTGCCCTCCATCATCAGCTTCCTGCCTTCTCTGTCATCTCCTCACTACCTCTGCCCTCCATCATCTGGTCCCTGGCTCCTCCGTCATCTCCTCACTGCCTCTGCCCTATATCATCTACTCCCTGGCTCCTCCATCGTCTCCTCACTGCCTCTGCCCTCCATCATCTACTCCCTGACTCTTCCGTCGTCTCCTCACTGCCTCTGCCCTCCATCATCTACTCCCTGGCTCCTCCGTCATCTCCTCACTGCCTGCCCTCCATTATCTACTCCCTGGCTCCTCCATCGTCTCCTCACTGCCTCTGCCCTCTATCATCTACTCCCTGGCTCCTCCGTCATCTCCTCACTGCCTCTGCCCTCCACCCTATACTCCCTGGCTCCTCCATCATCTCCTCACTGCCTCTGCCCTCCATCATCTACTCCCTGGCTCCTCCATCGTCTCCTCACTGCCTCTGCCCTCCATCATCTACTCCCTGGCTCCTCCATCATCTCCTCACTGCCTCTGCCCTCCATCATCTACTCCCTGGCTCCTCCATCGTCTCCTCACTGCCTCTGCCCACTATCATCTACTCCCTGGCTCCTCCGTCATCTCCTCACTGCCTCTGCCCTCCATCATCTACTCCCTAGCTCCTCTGTCATCTCCCCACTGCCTCTGCCCTCCATCATCTACTCCCTGGCTCCTCCATCGTCTCCTCACTGCCTCTGCCCTCCATCATCTACTCCCTGGCTCCTCCATCATCTCCCCACTGCCTCTGCCCTCCATCATCTACTCCCTGGCTCCTCCATCGTCTCCTCACTGCCTCTGCCCTGTATCATCTACTCCCTGGCTCCTCCATCGTCTCCTCACTGCCTCTGCCCTCCATCATCTACTCCCTGGCTCCTCCGTCGTCTCCTCACTGCCTCTGCCCCCCATCATCTACTCCCTGACTCATCCGTCATCTCCTCACTGCCTCTGCCCTCCAATTTCTACTCCGTGGCTCCTCCATCATATCCTCACTGCCTCTGGCCTTCATCATCTACTCCCTGGCTCCATCGTCGTCTCCTCACTACCTCTGCTCTCCATCATCTACTCCCTGGCTCCTCCGTATTCTCCTCCCTGCCTCTGCCCTCCACCATATACTCCATCGTCTCATCACTGCCTCTGCCCTCCATCATCTGCTCCATGGCTCCTCAGTCATCTCCTCACTGCCTCTGCCCTCCATCATCTACTCCCTGGCTCCTCCGTCATCTCCTCACTGCCTCTGCCCTCCATCATCTACTCCCTGGCTCCTCCGTCATCTCCTCACTGCCTCTGCCCTCCATCATCTACTCCCTGGCTCCTCCATCGTCTCCTCACTGCCTCTGCCCTCCATCATCTACTCCCTGGCTCCTCCTTCATCCCCCACTGTCTCTGCCCTCCATCATCTACTCTCTGGCTCCTCCATCGTCTCCTCACTGCCTCTAACCCTCAATCATCTACTCCCTGGCTCCTCCATCGTCTCCTCACTGCCTCTGCCCTCCATCATCTACTCCCTGGCTCCTCCGTCGTCTCCTCACTGCCTCTGCCCTCCATCATCTACTCCCTGGCTCATCCTTCATCTCCTCACTGCCTTTGCCCTCCAATTTCTACTCCGTGGCTCCTCCATCATATCCTCACTGCCTCTGGCCTTCATCATCTACTCCCTGGCTCCTGCCGTCATCTCCTCACTACCTCTGCTCTCCATCATCTACTCCCTGGCTCCTCCGTAGTCTCCTCCCTGCCTCTGCCCTCCACCATATACTCCATCCTCTCATCACTGCCTCTGCCCTGCATCATCTGCTCCATGGCTCCTTAGTCAAGTCAAGTCAAATATATTTATATAGCGCTTTTCACAATACAGATTGTATCAAAGCTGCTTCACAGTATCAATCAAAACAGCTTAACAATTTTTGTTTATTACTGGGAAAAAAAAGACATCCAAGTTTGGTAGAGTTAATCAATGGTATGATTGGTTAATTAATTTGAATATCCCCAACTGAGCAAGCCAAAGGCAACAGTGGCAAGGAACCAAAAAACTCCATCCAGTGACCTAATGGTGTCCTAACACCCCATCAAATGACCCAATGGAGAAAAAAAAAAACCTTGGGAGAACCCAGGCTCAGTCGGGGGCCAGTTCTCCTCTGGCGTTTATGAACTAGAGGCCGAATTTACAGTAACTGTAAGATAAAAATGTATATGAATGCCTGGCTAAATAGATGCGTCTTCAGTCTAGTTTTAAACTGGGAGAGAGAGTCTGAGCTACGAACAATAGTCATCTCCTCACTACCTCTGCCCTCCATCATCTACTACCTGGCTCCCCCGTCATCTCCTCACTGCCTCTGCCCTCCATCATCTACTCCCTGGCTCCTCCATCCAGCGTCTCCTCACTGCGTCTGCGCTCCATCATCTACTCCCTGGCTCCTCCATCATCTCCTCACTGCCTCTGCCATCCATCATCTACTCACTGGCTCCTCTGTCGTCTCCTCACTGGCTCTCGCCTCCATCATCAACTCCCTGGCTCCTCCGTCATCTCCTCACTGCCTCTTCCCACCATCATCTACTCCCTGGCTCCTCTGTCTGCTTATCACTGCCTCTGCCTTCCATCATCAGCTTCCTGCCTTCTCTGTCATCTCCTCACTACCTCTGCCCTCCATCATCTACTCCCTGGCTCCTCCATCGTCTCCTCACTGCGTCTGCCCTCCATCATCTACTCCCTGGCTCCTCCGTCGTCTATTCAATGCCTCTGCCCTCCATCATCTACTCCCTGGCTCCTCCGTCATCTCCTCACTGCCTCTGCCCTCCATCATCTACTCCCTGGCTCCTCCATCGTCTCCTCACTGCCTCTGCCCTCTATCATCTACTCCCTGACTCCTCCATCGTCTCCTCACTGCCTCTGCCCTCCATCATCTACTCCCTGGCTCCTCCGTCGTCTCCTCACTGCCTCTGCCCTCCATCATCTACTCCCTGGCTCCTCCGTCATCTCCTCACTGCCTGCCCTCCATCATCTACTCCCTGGCTCCTCCATCCATCGTCTCCTCACTGCCTCTGCCCTCCATTATCTACTCCCTGGCCTCCTCCGTCGTCTCCTCACTGCCTCTGCCCTCCATCATCTACTCCCTGGCTCCTCCGTCATCTCCTCACTGCCTGCCCTCCATCATCTACTCCCTGGCTCCTCCATCCAGCGTCTCCTCACTGCCTCTGCCCTCCATCATCTACTCCCTGGCTCCTCCATCCAGCGTTTCCTCACTGCCTCTGCGCTCTATCATCTACTCCCTGGCTCCTCCGTCATCTTCTCACTGCCTCTGCCCTCCATTATGTACTCCCAGGCTTATCCGTCATATCAGACGGAGGAAAGATTTGCCAAAAATGTTGTAATAAAATGTATTCTAAATTTATTAAAAAATATATAGGAACAACGGGAAACCACACATACGCAAAAAGCACCTACTCTGTACGGCCTTATAATCATGTTAAGAAGTTATATTTAATCCTAACACAGTTTGTTGCAGTAATTTTATGAGGCTAAATGACTAACCTCGTGCACACAGACACTTGTTTAGAATAATCTACATTCACTAATATCAGAATGAAGTTAAGAACAAATTCATGTTCATATGAACGTGTTGTGAATTAGGCGGAGGTTTTCGTGAGAAATTCTTCTGTGCGTACAAATACAAAATAATCATATTTTATTATTAGTAGGGGGTGGGGGTAATGTCACAGTCTTATGTTTTTTTTGTTCTAGGACTATTCTGTTGTATTTTATTTTTTCATATTGTTAATGTGTTCTTGTTTCCTGTGTGTGTAAATGTTCTACATTCACAAAAAAAATAGCACAAACTGTTATTAAATTTTAAACATACAAAAATATAACAAAATGTGCATAAAACATATGATGGGATTAGTTACAATTTTTACACGCATGCTGGTTTGCCTGCTAGCTATTATTACCATTCGGTCAGCGTAGTTATATGTAAATGGTAGTAGGTCTTTTAAGAAGAACGTTACGCAGTTCAGTGAGCTGTCACCGGGATGTGTACGATGTGTTGTTCCCTCATAAAGTTTATCTAATCTAGGCCCTCTCTAATAATGCTTGATGGTGGCAGCAGTGAAAAATACGCATAAAGAGGTGACAGCACAGTTGCGTGACGGACATACACATTGAAGAATTTGCTCTTGCAAAAATGACAAGAAGAAACTTTGGGGAAAAAAATGCTTATATTTCACAATAACTGCACAGTACTAGAAAGAACAGATTGTCTAAGGATAAACTTCTGTGGCACAACGAGATCGCTAAATACATATTCATGGAAATAAAACATTAGTGAGAATACAGCAACCTGTTGAGGGATTGGTGTCCTCACATCTGCCAATCATGAACTGGTCAGACCCAGGTTCAGTGGCGGCTGGTAATAATTATGTTTTGGGGGGGGCGGGGTGAAAATAAATACAAATAAATTTCTGATAGATGTTTGAGGTCTCTTACCCCCGTTGTTGTCCACACATCTTCAGTGCCGACACTTTGAAATAAAAGACAGGGAAAGCAAAAAAGGGCATTGCTAACTGTAATGAATGGCTGGAGGCAAGCTGGTAAGGACCCAAATGCAAACTTTAATTAAAAAACACCAATCAAACACAAAACAAAGGCATGGTGAGGAATGAAACAGACAACTGAAAACAAGAACCTGGACAAGTAACATTCACACGTAACATACAACCCACGACAAGGACACAGGGCAAACATGAGGGCTTAAATACACTGACTAATTACAAGACAAGGAACACCTGTGGACAATGATCAGACAATTATCACATGACAACCGGGATAACGTGACAGACAAGAAAAAGTAACAAGACACAAATCCCACACCGTGACATAGCCCCCCCTCTATGGGCGGCTCCCGACACCCATCAATACAAAAAAACACAATAGGCTGGGCTGACGAGGAGCGCAGGCTCGGCAGGGCTGACGTGGAGCGCAGTCTCGGCAGAGCTGATGTGGAGGTCAGGCTCGGCACGGCTGACGTGGAGCGCAGGCTCGGCAGAGCTGATGTGGAGGGCAGGCTCGACAGGGCTGACGTGGAGAGCAGGCTCGGCAGGGCTGATATGGAGCGCAGTCTCGGCAGAGCTGACGTGAAGCTCAGGCTTGGCAGGGCTGACGTGGAGCGCAGGCTCGGCAGAGCTGACGTGGAGAGCAGGCTCGGCATGGGCTGACGTGGAGCGCAGGCTCGGCAGAGCTGATGTGGAGGGCAGGCTCGGCAAGGCTGACGTGGAGCGCAGGCTTGGCATGGGCTGACGTGGAGCGCAGGCTCGGCAGGGCTGACTTGAGCTCAGGATCGGCAGGGCTGATGGGGAGCGCAGGCTCGGCAGGACTGACGTGAAGAGACTCAGGCTCGGCAGGGTTGACGTGGAGCGCAGGCTTGGCAGGGCTGACATGGAGCGCAGGCTCAGCAGGGCTGACGTGGAACGCAGGCTCGGCAGGGCTGACGTGGAGTGCAGGCTTGACAGGGCTGATGTGGAGCTCAGGCTCGGCAGGGCTGACTTGGAGCGCAGGCTCGGCAGGGCTGACGTGGAGATACTCAGACTTGGCAGGCATGACATGAAGATTCTCAGGCTTGGCAGGACTGACATGAAGAGGCTCGGCAGGACCGACGTGAAGCTCAGACTCGGCAGGACTGACGTGAAGATCAGGCTGATGAGACTTGACGTGAAGATTCTCAGGCTGGGCGGGCGTGACGTGAAGAGCAGAGCTTATCCGAAGGGCAATGTCAATGTACTGCTCTAACGTCCATTGCGTGGTGTTGTCAGGCATAAGGTACTCCAGGAGGTCCGTAAGGCCGTAACGGAAGATGTCTTTCAAGACATCATCGTCCATGTCCACCCCATAACAAAGTCCACAAAAATCCTCCACATATTTCTCAATAGGGCGGTCACCTTGGGTGAGGCGAAAGAGACGGATTGCTGGGTCCATGTTTTGGTCGTGGATTCTGTAATGAATGGCTTGAGGCATGGCGAGGAATGAAACAGACAACTGAAAACAAGAACCTGGACAAGTTACATTCACATGTAACATACAATCCACGACAAAGACCTAGGGCAAACATGAGGGCTTAAATACACAGACTAATTACAAGACAAGGAACACCTGTGGACAATGATCAGTCAATTAACAAATGACAAGACACATGGCAGGATCACATGACAAACAGGGGATCACGTGACAGACATGAACAAGGAACAAGACACAAAACCCACACTGTGACACTAACATCACATCCAGCCAGCCACCTCCGTTTCTCATATCAAGCGCGGGTGAAGCTCCGGGTGAAGCTCCGGGTGTAGCTTCGTCCTCTGTCACTGGCCTGCTGGTGGATTTGTAAATCGGGTTGGTCCAGTCCGAGATCCTTTATCCTTTTTTTTCTTCCAGCGAACGCCTTGTGAAAGGTTTTTTTTTTTGTAAATCAATGACAGAATTTGGTTTAACTGCTGCCATTATCTCTACGAAAGTGATCAGCCTAGCAAGGTTTTGGTGGAGTCGCCTGCGCACTCGCAGTAGTGGCCAAGAGCGTAAAGTTGAATGACGGGTGATGAGAACCAATCAGATTGGATAAAATAACATGTATCCAATTCTGATTTGCCAGGGACGCAGCGACCTGCGTCCGTGGAGAATCTTTAAGAAACCAATTAGAGACCAGCTTCAGGTCACATGCTGCCCCGAATATTTAAGGACTCAGATAGACATCCATTTGTCCGGTGTCCCTCACCCATGAAACCGCATGAAACATATTGAAAAACATAGGAAATAGTTAACCGGTTAAAGCCAGTTTTTATTAAATGCTGAGGCTCTTACTACCAGCCTGCACATCGAATGAGTAAACTATTTTATTTTTTATTTTTTATTCATTTTTATATAATTTTTGTATACAAGTATATTTCTGGAATTTTGATGGGGGCGGCGTCCAGCGCCCTGTATTGACAAGCCGCCACGGCCCAGGTTTGAGGTAAGCGTTAGACTAATAGGCTTTAATCACAGCCGAGTGTCGTCACATCCGACTCCTGCATTACTGTCAATGGACGGACGCCAGTTTTAAGAAAAAAATGTAACTTAATTAATTTAACTTAACAAAAAACGTCAATATTTAAAACTGTTTATTTAAACTTACATGATACCCTGCCATGCATGTCATCTTTCATTTTGTGTAATATTATCTGAGCGAGGCCATTATCAGCACTTAGCACACAGTTCAAGTTCCTGCCAGAAGAATAATTGGACTGATTTAATTTTTTTTAATTGTTTATTTTCGCATTATATTTACTATGATAAGCCACCCATTTTTGTCTATTTTTGGAAATCTAAGCATTTCTTGTTGCTTGTCGCTTTCAAGCAAAAGATTTGGACATTGGCTGCTGCTCTTTTATATGTTAATGGCATAATTTAGGGGGTGTTTACAAGGCGGAGATCTGAAACCATTCAGCTGCGCTCAATTTCAAGATTATTTGCTATCTGGAATTCATTCAAATCCTCGTACTGTTATTCAAATTCCAATTCATGAATTGAAAGGAAACCAGATCTTCAGTTCTAAATTTTGCCCTTGGAAAATAATGACAGAACTTTGATTGCATGTGAACTAATGAAGAATTTGGAGCATTTCTAAACTATGTCTATGAAAAGGTTTTTCGTTTCCATATTTGAGCTCAAAGCATATAAGGTTGGGTTGGGAAGCAGTGCTCTAGACCACACCGATCTGTAACTTGCAGGATTGCTGAGGTATGCTAGTGTGTGTTCATGCGTGGTGTCTCTGAGTTTTAAAGCTTTAAACCCCTCTCTGGCCATTGTGGCAGGAATGTGTGTTTATGAGTGACTGGATCTATGAGACCGCTCATGTGCTTCATTAACACAGGTCACATGTCCTCAGATATAAACATGATTATCATTACTTCATCTTCCCCTAGGAGAGCTTTTTATTACTTCTTAACACCTGCTTGATACAGTAATAATAATGAAATAGGTTTGTTATATTAACACTATACAACATGAATTCATGCATAATTAATTAACATTCTCTTCAGACAGCCATTAAGATTTTTATGGTAAACATTATGTGGTGAAAAGACACAGATAGATGTGCAATGTGAAACAGTTAGCTAGAGGAGTGAATCTTTTGGTGGACAGCGATTCGATTCAATTCGATTTGTTTCTAATTAATGATTCATAGTGCCTGTATTGTCCTTTTTGGTATATCCCCTTTCATGCGTGCTTGTGTGTTAGGGTGACCACCATCAAACAAACCAAATGTGGGACGATTACTGTAGCAATGTTCAGGGAACAAGGGAAGAAGGAGGCGGGAACCTGTTTGCCACAATTACAAGTTTGTGTGGGACAATGTGGGACATGTTACCAACACTAAAACATAACCTGAAACTGTTGTTTATCTAACTTAAAGGGATAGTTCACCCAAAAATGAAAATTCTGTCAGTAATTACTCTCCCTCATGTTGTTCAACCCCGTAAGACCTTCGTTCATCTTTGGAACACAAATTAAGATATTTTTGATGAAATCTGAGAGCTGGATCACTCCTCCATAGGTTTCTAGGGGATTGAAACTTGCCAGCCCCGAAAAGTTATTACAGACATCGTTAAAATAGTCCAAGTGACTACTGTGACTCAATCTTAAGTTTATCAAACGACTTACTTTTTGAGAATACTTTTTGCGAGCAAAAAACAACAAAAATAACAACTGTATTTCAACTATTCATTTCCTTCTCTGTGGGCCTCTAGTCAGTTAGCGTAGTGTGATAGCGTAGTGCTACGTCACACGTAGGCTCACTATTGGCCGACGCTGGTCATGTGGGTGATGCGTGTGACGTACAACAACAGAAGCGCTGTGTTGTTACACTAGTAACCTGACTCGAGGTCTCTCTCTGTGTGTGTGTGTGTGTGTATGTATGTATGCAGAGGTGGGCACAAATACATCAAAAACAATTTTGTTACAAAATACAAATACTGGCTCATGAAATGTAACAAAATAAAATACAAAATACTGATGTGAAAAATGTATTTAAATAAAATACAACTAATTAGTATTTTGAAAATACAAAAATACTCCCACAATAATCTTAAGTCTTTTTTTTTATTACTGAAAGGTCAATAACACAAATATGAGAAATGTGTAAATTCAAAATGCCGAAGTAGCAAAATAAAAAAGTATGGGCATTTCACTAAATCTTTACAGGGCCTGAAATAGCTCCCTCTGACGTAAATGGCATGCATAGCTAAGTTCACATCAGTGGTGTGGTAGGCTGCCCTTAATAGCAAAACGTGTTTGATGTAGGCTACGTAGCACTTTTTACACTTAGGCTATGTTTTACACTTAAAGCCCTGTTTTAAGATCGTTTCTGATGAAATAGAATGCTTAAGATTGAAATTTAGACACATGCTGCTGTCCCGAGAATTTTCGGTTTCTGTATTAGCCCCTCCCCCCCACCTCCACAATGGTTTCATAGAGGCACTGGAACAATCATTCATAAAACGCATTAAACTTTAGTTTACAAAGACGTGAAACTCACCGAGTGGTCTGGGGTGTTCACTGATATGCTCACGCAAAAATCGCTGCAAAAGATGCTTTCCAACAGGTGTTTTACCATTCGTTGTAAAACTGTGGACCTATTTTTCCAAACGCCTCACAACCGGACATTCTTCCGTTGAGAGCTTGAATAATAGACAATCCAGCCCAGTTGGTGGCGATAATGCACCTTTGCCAATGTTTGGATAGCGTAGCCTACGCTATGAGCCTACGATACCGCAGCCTACGATACAGCGACTGGAAGACTACAGAAAGAATACAAACAACCCCATTCCCGTCTCCGGCGGCGGAGTAATACCGTACCTCACAGAACATCCAATACAAGTCAATGGAGTTGGACAAAAACTACGATAAAACCTGTTGGAAAGCATCTTTTGCAGCGATTTTTGAGTAAAAATAACAGCCTGAGAATTTTCGTCACAAAATCAAAATTCAATTTTAATCATAATATATATGATTAATCATATTAATCATATTATGTGTGGGTTTGTTTTACACACGAGACTCTAACTGCCCTGACCCCGTGTGCCTTTTCCATAGTAGAATCGCGCTGCGTGCGCAATTACTTAAAAACAATAGGATTGCTGATTATTTTATACAAAATCAATATCAATATTTCTCATATGTAATACGTTTATAAACGTGTAAAAACTGCAGATGGATGTTATATTGTGAACGCTTGCTTAGCATGGAGATTTCAGTGGAGTTACGACAGACGCGCTGTTTCATAATAGTTAGGGCCTATGATGTCCTTTTATGAATGACAACACAGTGCATCGATCTCATAAGGCACAATTATTTTCTCTATAATGCCGTTCAGTGTGCCATATGTGTGTGTAGACTGTATATTTTCCACAAAACACTTTACCATAATGCCGTTCAGTGTGCCATATGTGTGTGTAGACTGTATATTTTCCACAAAACACTTTACCTTAATGCCGTTTTTAAGAGTTCAAAACTCATTCACTTCTTGGAGGGAGCCCGGTCTACAGGGTGTCACGTGATTTTCGTGCATCTAACCTGGACATTGCCAACATCAGACCGAAAATATGGCAAAATCATTTACTATGAAGATTTTTCTTAAGTATTTAAGCATTTGAAATACTCTAAATACACTCCCTCAAAATATTTTGTTACAAACTACATTTTATTTTTTCCACACCTGCAAAATACAAATTACAAAATACACTAAAGTAATTAAATACATATTTAAAATACATTTAATTGAAATACTGCCCATGTCTGTATGTATG
Organism: Siphateles boraxobius; assembly: GCF_051911475.1. Taxonomy (NCBI): domain Eukaryota; kingdom Metazoa; phylum Chordata; class Actinopteri; order Cypriniformes; family Leuciscidae; genus Siphateles; species Siphateles boraxobius. Next base: position 460,461 of record NW_027508843.1, read on the forward strand.
TGTGTGTGTTCATGATAAACACGGCTATGACCGCTTCACCCACGGTTCTCTGTATCACTACACAACCCTAGCAACCACTCTTAGCAATGCAAACATATGTTTGATCTCATTGATATTGTTCTTTAAAGCTTATAGAGTAGCGTATTGTGAGAGATCGAGTAAAATAATGTACCTGCATTTACAGTAGACATTTCTATGATGGTTAGTTTTTGGGGGATTAGGGCAAGTGTTGGGGGAGATTATACAGTTTGAAAGGTATAAAAATCAGTTACATCTATGGAAAGTCCCCATAATACATGAAAACCCAACAATATATTGTTTAAATTTAGGTGTCACTGTTACATAATTTTAAGACAAAGTCAGAAAAATGTGCGGTATTGTTATAAGGTGACCAACATTGAAAAGGCATCTCTACCCGTCCCTGATCTGTCCATCCCCATCCCTCAACATACACTGGGTCTGAATGGTATATGACATATATATATCTGAGGTATATGATGTATATATATCTGAGGTATATGAGGTATATATATCTGAGGTATATGATGTATATATATCTGAGGTATATGATGTATATATATCTGAGGTATATGATGTATATATATCTGAGGTATATGAGGTATATATATCTGAGGTATATGATGTATATATATCTGAGGTATATGAGGTATATATATCTGAGGTATATGATGTATATATATCTGAGGTATATGATGTATATATATCTGAGGTATATGAGGTATATATATCTGAGGTATATGATGTATATATATCTGAGGTATATGAGGTATATATATCTGAGGTATATGAGGTATATATATCTGAGGTATATGAGGTATATATATCTGAGGTATATGATGTATATATATCTGAGGTATATGATGTATATATATCTGAGGTATATGATGTATATATATCTGAGGTATATGATGTATATATATCTGAGGTATATGATGTATATATATCTGAGGTATATGATGTATATATATCTGAGGTATATGATGTATATATATCTGAGGTATATGATGTATATATATCTGAGGTATATGAGGTATATATATCTGAGGTATATGATGTATATATATCTGAGGTATATGAGGTATATATATCTGAGGTATATGATGTATATATATCTGAGGTATATGATGTATATATATCTGAGGTATATGATGTATATATATCTGAGGTATATGATGTATATATATCTGAGATATATGATGTATATATATCTGAGGTATATGATGTATATATATCTGAGGTATATGATGTATATATATCTGATGTATATGATGTATATATATCTGAGGTATATGATGTATATATATATCTGAGGTATATGATGTATATATATCTGAGGTATATGATGTATATATATCTGAGGTATATGATGTATATATATCTGAGGTATATGATGTATATATATCTGATGTATATGAGGTATATATATCTGAGGTATATGATGTATATATATCTGAGGTATATGATGTATATATATCTGATGTATATGATGTATATATATCTGAGGTATATGAGGTATATATATCTGAGGTATATGAGGTATATATATCTGAGGTATATGAGGTATATATATCTGAGGTATATGATGTATATATATCTGAGGTATATGATGTATATATATCTGAGGTATATGATGTATATATATCTGAGGTATATGATGTATATATATCTGAGGTATATGATGTATATATATCTGAGGTATATGATGTATATATATCTGAGGTATATGATGTATATATATCTGAGGTATATGATGTATATATATCTGAGGTATATGAGGTATATATATCTGAGGTATATGAGGTATATATATCTGAGGTATATGATGTATATATATCTGAGGTATATGATGTATATATATCTGAGGTATATGATGTATATATATCTGAGGTATATGAGGTATATATATCTGAGGTATATGATGTATATATATCTGAGGTATATGAGGTATATATATCTGAGGTATATGATGTATATATATCTGAGGTATATGATGTATATATATCTGATGTATATGATGTATATATATCTGAGGTATATGATGTATATATATCTGAGGTATATGATGTATATATATCTGAGGTATATGATGTATATATATCTGAGGTATATGATGTATATATATCTGAGGTATATGATGTATATATATCTGATGTATATGAGGTATATATATCTGAGGTATATGATGTATATATATCTGAGGTATATGATGTATATATATCTGATGTATATGATGTATATATATCTGAGGTATATGATGTATATATATCTGAGGTATATGAGGTATATATATCTGAGGTATATGATGTATATATATCTGAGGTATATGATGTATATATATCTGAGGTATATGATGTATATATATCTGAGGTATATGATGTATATATATCTGATGTATATGATGTATATATATCTGAGGTATATGATGTATATATATCTGAGGTATATGATGTATATATATCTGAGGTATATGAGGTATATATATCTGATGTATATGATGTATATATATCTGAGGTATATGATGTATATATATCTGAGGTATATGATGTATATATATCTGAGGTATATGAGGTATATATATCTGAGGTATATGATGTATATATATCTGAGGTATATGATGTATATATATCTGAGGTATATGATGTATATATATCTGAGGTATATGATGTATATATATATGAGGTATATGATGCATATATATTTGAGGTATGTGATGTATATATATCTGAGGTATATGAGGTATATATATATATATTTGAGGTATATGATGTATATATATCTGAGGTATATGAGGTATATATATCTGAGGTATATATATATATATATATATATATATATATATATATCTGAGGTATGTGAGGTATATATATTGAGGTATATATGTCTGACGCCAGCACTCGTGGTCCACAGTCAGGCTTAATGTGGCGTTTCTCAGCCCACACTAGGCCAGATCCCCACATCCAAAGACAAATCTGGCAACCATTACTGAGCCAAATCTGCTGCTGCCGACGATATTTTACATGTCCGTCAAGTCTTGAAGCAGCACATGCCTAAAGATCAGTCAGAATTTGTATTCAATATGTGGAGATCAGCTTAGCTGAATATGTGTTGTTCTCAGTCATTGTTCAAAACACATTTGAGCTTTTTATCAGACCATGAATGGTGTATGCAAGTGCTTTTGTTTATGTTTAGAAATAATCTAAGGATGTTGTTTTCCCCCTTTTCTGTTTGTGAAGCTTGATTCAGGGAAATCAGATGTAGATGTTTTTAAAGGATAAAACATTATTGGCAACACTTCAAAGTCTTCATGTAAAATACACTATAAAGGTATACATAATATGCATTATAATGCATTATGTCTTTTCATAAGTAATTGTAACCAAGGTAAAAATGCATTATAATATTTGCAGATTCCTTGTTGCATCTGAAATTGGTTGTTTTTTGTGTGTTATAATGCGTTATTCAATGCCACAATGAATACAAAATGCAGGGTTGTTTTAACCCAAATTTGGGTAAAATATGGACAAACCCACCCGTTGGGTTACATTTTTAAAATACATTTTAACGCTACAGTTGGGTTTGTCCATATTTGACCCAAATTTGGGCTAAAACAACCCTGTATTTTTTAGTGTACTATAATGTTTTATAAGAATTATTCATGAGACCATACAATGTCATTATAAGGTGCATTTCAAGGCATGATTAATCCATTAATATACTTTTATAATGCATTATAAATGAAGGCTAGCGCATGATCTTCCAGGTCAGACATCTGAAGTGTGTGTAGCCTCGCGTCTCTCCCGTCAGGAGTGTATCTGTGCATTAACCTGTGATGAGGCCGACTGAACGATGCATGGATGTTCTTCAGCTGGAGAATACATTACGGTCAGATGTATGTCAGTCATCTCTTTCATGTTTCTATCTCCATTTACACACTTCTTTGTTTAAATGTGATCTGATGCATGTCTACAATCTTTTGCAGATGTTCCTAGATTAGCTATACATTTTTCATAAGGAACCCTTCACTCACACGTGTAAAAACTCTGGGAGATCTGCAATTTCTGAACATTTAAATTTGCATTACATTCCAATTACAAATTCACTATTATGGGATTGATTTATCCATGTGTATCCCTATAATCTTGCAAAACAAGTTACGAAACTACTGAAGCGATCTGCACATCAGCGCTGTTTCAGACACACAGTTCTTGTTAGTTGTAAACCAGCATAATGATGTATTTCCTGTGGTCTAGACACAACAGCAGAACACTGGCATTGCTGGGAAGGAGTGTGTGTGTGTGTGTTTGTGTGTGTGTGTGTGTGTGTGTGTGTGTGTGTGTGTGTGTGTGTGTGTGTGTGTGTGTGTGTGTGTGTGTGTGTGTTGCTAGCCTCTTTGAAAACACACACACACGCATGTGTCTGTAATCTATTGTACTGTATCTCCACAATCCTCTCTGGCAACGATTCTTCTCACTTAATAATGTTGGGTTAAAAATAACCCAACGAGTAACCCAACTATGATGTGGTATAGTAACTGCGAGTTATTTTAACCCAATGCATTGGGTTAAAAGCCAGTTGGATTAAATAAATAAATAAATAAAAATATTTGTTCCCTTTCGAGTAGGGATGGCCCGATACCGATACTGGCATCGGGGATCGGGTCGATACTGTCCTCATATACTCGTACTCGTACTCATAAAAATTCGCAGATACCATGCCGCGATACCACGTACATTTTGCGAAACGAAACTGGCCGCCGCGAGTGCTTTGTCGAGGTGAACTGAGGCATAGGGACGTGCACTCCCAACGCAAAAGAGTGCGGCGCGGCACTAGATCTGATGGCTGAGCGCGGGCGCGGGCGGTAATGCACTCACTCTGTGTGTGCGGGTTCCGGGAGAATAAAACGATTCGCGGGACTCCCGCAAACTAGAAATATCTATGAATACAACATATTAAAACTAATAGATTTTCATTCATCTGTTGCAGAAAAGCAAGAAGAACAACTAAAACAAAATAGAAACGATTTACAGGCCAGAGTTTCTATTCATAACATGTTTGCAGCGTTGAGCGATGTAGCCAATCACAGACATGTGTGTTGATTTCTTGAACGCAATGGCTAATCAGAAGCATTTAAGATAGACTCCCCTCACTGCTCAAAACTTTTTTGTTCAGTGCTGAATTCTGTATGCTGGCAAATCCTCTAATTATAACAAACAAAGTGTGGATATTATGAAAGATTCATTGTGCAGTCAGCTTCGTTGATAATAACAGATGTGTGAGATCGCGATGAACTGTCAGCTTTTTAGGAATTAGACTATTAAGGGAGCGCACTTTGGGCGCATTCAGTCATGTCAGACCATGCACGCAGTAACTGCTTGCTTTTATGTTAAATTAACAGTGGTTTGTGTGTTAATACATTTATTATTTTACTCATTATTATTTATTTTTAGACTTGTTAAAACAAGCAGAGAAGAAAATAAAAACAGTCTTCTAACCTGTGTTCTAAAATAGTCTTCTGTCTTCTTTTCTGGGAGCCTATAGTTACTTTTGCGGTAGAAATATCGGTATCGGTACTCGATATCGGCAAGTACACAAATGTAAATACTCGTACTCGTATCGGTTTGAAAAAAAATGGTATCGGGCCATCCCTACTTTCGAGGGAACGAGACACTGCGTCGGTTACGACACTAGGGGAACGCCCTTCAGCGTAGCGCGTCTGAATCCATGAATGAAATCGAATCCAATCCTATTGGCTTAGCTTGATGACGTTGCGAGTGACGGCATACGCGGATGTGTACAAGAGCACACCGGCACAAGCAAAGTCAGCTTTTTACTATTCAGCAAGCGCTCTGTGTATCTGTGAGTCTTATTTGGTGTTGTTTGTCCGCTTTGAAGCAGTATGACCAACGAACAGTTTAAAAAGTGTGTGTTCCCATGCCCGCGTTTTCTCACGGCTGGGGATACACATGAAATGTGTGTGTCATGTTTGGGAAGGCAGCACGCTCAAGCAGCTCTCGAGGGGGCTGCTTGCGCTCATTGTGAATCTCTTTCTGTGAGAGTGCTGCGTTCTCAGCTGGCTTTATTCACTGAAGATGGCCAAATGCGTCCTCCCCCGGTTCGGGTCCCACATCTGCCGAGGCAATGCGGCGGCTTTCATCATGGGGATCGCAAAGAGATCTGGTTGAGGGCGAGACTGCCGAGGCATATTCTCGTTCCTCTTCTGATGAGTCTGATTCCACCATTCCCCGTTCGGGAGCCTGCTCCGCGGCTTCTCCCGATCGGGATGATGTTCCTGTCTTACAGCTGTCTAATTCCGAGGAATTAGACGTGCTGAGTATTGGGGCTGAGGATCATATTACCACACACCATTCTGTTCAACCGGCACCAAACTACAATGAATTAGTGGAGGTTTTGACGCGGGCTGTGGCCAAGCTTGATATTTCTTGGCCACAAGAGCGGCAGGAAGCGCGTACGGAAAGCAAACTTAATGAGCGCTTCCTGCAGCACCGCACGCAATCCTGGAACAGGCCATTTTCATTGCGCCTGTCTAACCCCCCGATGTTGAATTACAGTGATGTAGTGGGGGTTAGAGATAAGGGATATGGGATGATGCCTCGGGTTGAGGAAGCATTAGCCAGCTACCTTTCACCCGACCTTCATCTAGTCTAGGAAGGCTTAGGGAAAGAGGTCCTAACTTCTTTGAGGCCTCAGAGGGTTGCCCTCCCCGAGAGAGAGCGACTGAGGTCCCCTCTCTCGTCGGGCCCTCAGGCCCGCCATCTCTGACGCTTCGGGACACGCTAGCTCCCAGCGAGCTCACGCTAGTCTGCCTACCCCAAAGGCTTGCAGGCAGCCAGTGTTCGGGTTCGCACAATGTAGGACGTTGTCGGTTCTCCTCTGCAGCCCCGAGGGGCTGGTTACCTTGGTGGATTTCGCAGAGGCATGGCAAAACCTCGCAAATATTTCTCCATGGGTCCTGCGCACTGTAGAAACTGGGTACAGACTGCAGTTTCGGGTCCGCCCACCGAGATTCAACGGGATGGTCTGGACTTCAGTTCACCCAAAGCAGGGTCTTGGAACAGGAGGTTCACTAGCTGCTGGAAAAAGGGGCCATAGAGCATGTTCCCCTACCAGTCAGGGAGTCCGGGTTCTACAGCCGGTACTTCATAGTTCCAAAGAAGGATGGGGGGTTGCATCCTATTTTAGATCTGAGGCATCTGAACCAATCTCTGAGGAGATTCAGGTTCAAGATGCTTACTATTCCCATCATCGTAAGTCAATTCCAGTCCGAGGATTGATTTGTCACAATAGATCTAAAAGACGCTTCCTTTCACATCTCCATCCTTCCGTCTCACAAGAAGTTCCTGAGGTTCGCTTTCGGGGGTGAAGCCTACCAATATCGGGTTCTTCCGTTCGGCCTAGCTCTCTCCCCTCGCACCTTTACCAAATGTATGGATGCAGCTCTAGCACCTCTGAGGCTCGAGGGCATCAGAGTGCTCAATTATATCGACGACTGGCTGATACTCGCACAGTCACGAGAGCTGGCGATTCGGCATCGAGATGTCGTCCTCGCCCACATCCAAAGCCTGGGGTTGAGACTTAAAACAAAGAAAAGTGTGTTAGCACCAGCCCAGAGAACCTTGTTCCTGGGAGTGGTGTGGGATTCAGTCACGATCAGTGGTGGAAAGAGTACTGAAAAAACATACTCAAGTAAAGTAGCATTACATTCCAAAAAAGGTAGTGTGAAGTAAAAAGTCCTTGTCCAAAAAACTACTTGAGTAAGAGTAAAAAAGTAGCTTATTTAAAATTACTCATGAGTAGTGAGTAATGAGTACTGAGCTGTGGATTCTACCCCTTATAATAAACACTGTGCACTACAATTTATAAATTTAAAAAAAATCCACATACTGTAATTCACATTATATTTTGTTCTTTGTCAGAAAGATTGAAGAATATCTATCATCCATCTTTTTAAAATGCATCAAATCAGTACACTCATCACCATTTAAATCATTATTTGGGGGGGGGGGGGCATTTAAAATTAGGCGAAAAGCCACTGGGCCTGAGCATGCTATTGTTGCACATAAAATATTAACATTCATAACTGTGCAAAGAATTCAAAAACCTTTAAAACTCATGATAGTTCAGCATCACACACCATGAGATGGGTTAAATAGAAAGATTAAAAAATACCCAATTTCTCTCCGAAACGGTATCAATGTTAGTGTTTTGATAAATGAGAATCACTAATATTATCAGATTACCTCACCTAATGCACTGAAAAAGGCTAAGATAGTGAGCTAACACTAATTACACACTTTAATTCCATGATATTAATTATGTTACAATTTAAATGTAAATGCACATTGTTCTAGAAGGGTGGCATCATCCCTTACATTTTACACGGCTACATTTACTCACATTGTAGGCCTAATGCTGATAATATAATTTGTAAGGACAATTGTGCTTTAAATAGGGAAGTTATATCCAGGAAACTTTTACAAAAGAAACAAACAAACAAACAAACACACACACACACACACACACACACACACACAAATTCATGTCTCTTTGTAGTCTCGTGAAGCTGTTTTATCAGCAGCATCCACACACACACACACACACAAAAGTTCAACATGAAAAATGTTTTTGCGCAAGTGCACTTGCCAGATGAAGACGGATTGTAATGGATCAATAAAAAAAAGTTGTTTATTAACGAGCTGAAGTCACGAACTGACAGAAATGCAGTTCAAGTTAACGCCATGGTTCATAGAGTGCACTGATTCTGAATCTGACGGCATGGCGAGCGCGAGACGTGGCAGTGCACAGATCGTGACGCGCGTCTCTCTATAATGTGATTGTGAAGTAAATGGGAGCGGGAATTCACCGCATTATGAACTCTTCACGCAATACCCCCAACCTCAGACCAAATGTTAGGCCCTGTAGACAGGCCAGCCTATATAAATATCATATTAAGCAGAAATGTGAAATTTACCTTTAGCATATTAGAGGAAGACGCTGATATCTGGATTGAATTGATGCGTGAAGAATGCACTTCCACAGCAGTCACGAGTAACAGCAGGAATAGGCGGTTAAAGTTTTCTATGCTTAATTTGATTTGAAGACAGTCACGAGACCGCTTACTCAATCCAATCACATTGATGGATAAAAATGTAATTAAATTAAAACAAGCATGTAACGAGTAACGACCACAAGCAGAAAGAAAATAGCGGAGAAAAAGTACCGATACATCACTTAAAATGTACTCAAGTAAAAGTAAAATTACACAATTTTTAAACTACTCAAAAAAGTACAATTTCTGAAAAAAACTACTTAATTACAGTAACTTGAGTATTTGTAATTCGTTACTTCACACCCCTGGTCACGATGCAGGCACATTTGTCTCCTGCTCGGATCGAGTCCATCCTGACCACAGTGTCCAGGATAAAGCTAGGCCAAGCCATCACTGTCAGACACTTTCAGAGAGTGTTGGGTCTCATGGCAGCAGCGTCCAGCGTGATAACTTCTGGCCTGCTACACATGAGAGCTCTACAGTGGTGGTTAAGAGCCAAGGGGTTTTCCCCGAGGGGAAATCCATTTCGCTTGATAAGGGTTACGCGCAGATGCCTTCGTTCCCTATCAATTTGGAAGAAGCCTTGGTTCTTGTCCCAGGGTCCCAGACTGGGAGCGTCATGGACGGCCGCTTTACGAGAGGTCTCTGGCAGGACCATCATTCCTCTTGGCACATAAATTGCCTAGAAATGTTGGCGGTGTTCTGGGCTCTGAGGAGCTTTCTGCCAGACCTCCATGTCCTAGTAAGATCCGACAGCATGTCGGTGGTATCTTACCTAAACCGTCAGGGGGGTCTGAGGTCGTGCCCTGTGTGCAGACTGGCGCATCAGATCCTCCTGTGGTCCCAGCGGAGACTGTCGTCTCTCAGGGCGATGTATGTCCCAGGGGACCAGAACCAGGGAGCAGACGTACTGTTGAGGCAGGGGCTGAGGCCCGGGGAATGGAGACTTAACCCCGAGGTGGTGGAGTTAATATGCGAGAGGTTTGGCCCAGTGGAAGTGGACCTATTTGCGTCTCGAGAGATGACACACTGTCCATTGTGGTTCTCCCTCACACATCCAGCCCCGCTGGGGTTGGATGCCATCGTGCAGACGTGGCCGAGGCTGCATCTGTACGCCTTTCCCCCATTCGCTCTGCTCCCAGCAGTTCTGGAAAGGGTCCGTCGGGACGGGGTCAGCCTACTATTAGTAGCCCCGTTTTGGCCGGCCCGAGTATGGTTTTCGGACATCATCCTGCTTCTGGCAGGCCCGCCATGGCAGATCCCTCTGAGTAGGGACCTGTTGTCTCAGGCAGGGGGCTCAGTTCTCCACCCTCGGTTCTGAGCTGTGGAAACTGTGGGTCTGGCCCCTGAGGGGGCACAGTCCCTAGATGCCGGCCTGTCAGCAGAAGTGGTTGAAACTATACTCACTTCCAGAGCTCCCTCCACGAGGAAGTTATACGGCCTTAAGTGGAATGTTTTTTCCATTTGGTGCAGAGAGCGTTTTTTGGACCCAGTTCACTGCCCAGTGGCTTCAGTGCTGGAGTTTCTCCAAGACCGCTTTTCTGCCGGGCTTACCCCGTCCACACTCAAGGTTTATGTGGCTGCCATTGCGGCATTCCACGCTCCTCTGAGTGATGGTCTTCTGGGGAGGCATCACCTGGTCGTATGTTTCCTCCGTGGAGCCTGGAGGATGAGACCTGCGACTCGCACCAGGGTTCCCTCTTGGGACCTGGCAGTGGTTCTCGAAGGGCTGGCCGAGGCCCCCTTCGAACCATTGGAGTCAGCTGAGGCCAAGAACCTTTCTTTTAAGGTTGTCTTTTTGTTGGCCATTACTTCTCTGAGGAGGGTAGGAGATCTCCAGGCGCTCTCTATTTCCAATGGGTGCTTGGAGTTTGCTCCAGGTAACATTAAGGCCATCTTGAAACCCTGGCCCGGCTATTTGCCCAAGGTGCCATCTAATGTTGCACGGCCTTTGGTTCTGCAGGCGTTTCATCCTCCACCTCATGTGACGGCGGATGAGGAGAGACTTCATCTGCTGTGCCCCGTCAGAGCACTGCAGTGTTATATCCAGAGGTCCTCCTCGTGGCGGAAGTCGGACCAGTTGCTTGTGTGTTTCGGGTCGCCCAAGAAGGGGCTTCCCGCCTCTAAGCAGACCATTAGCAACTGGATGGTTCAGACTATTTCCCTGGCTTATCAGGTGCAAAATTTGCCTTCACCTATGGCCGTGAGGGCTCACTCCACCAGAGGCATAGCATCCTCTAGAGCAGGGGTCTCCAACCTTTTTTCATTTGAGAGCTACTTTTAAAAAAAGATAGTGGCCGAGAGCTACTCATGTAATACAATACTTTAATCTCTTAAATAATGTCTCATAACTCTCATATTAACAACTATCTAAACTGTTTTAGACCTAAAATAGTTTTTGTAGGCCCATATATGTCACCCTTAAATGTCAGAGATAAGAACAGAATCACAGATACATTTTTTTAAAGAAAATTGTACTTTGCATATTATACTGTAAAAACAAAACATAATTATAGTTAATTTTATAGTGCATCTTAAATAGAGATGAAATGGAATGGAAATTTCATTTCATGATTATAGTGACCAAAATGATCACGGTTATCACCGAATCCTGTTCAAAAAGTACTAATACTACACAATAAAATCAATTCAAAAAGTTTTATGTCGAAAACCAGCAAATAACAAATATAATTAGCATTAATAATATGCACTTTTTGTTTACATAAACATTACAATAACAACATTAAAAATGATGGCCATATTTTAAAGGAGTAGGCTACTGGACATGTTATCTACTAGTATGTAGCGTACAAGTTCAAATAAAGCTTTGACAAAAAAGATTTATAAAAAGAAACCTTGCATATTTCAGCCTTTTAATCATTTTTATAAAAAGAATGAGTCAAAAAAGATAAATTACTGACGTTTACAATGCACATTAGCTTATCTTTTATTATTAATAGTAAAATTCGGTCCGATTTTCCCGTGGCGTCTGTCGTTGCTATGCAACCATGCACTGCGCTCTCCACAATGGCAAAGAAGTTTTAGTAGCTAATGCATTTTTTCATCTCACTGCGCCTGGAAAAAATGAGCGCGTCGCTTCAATTATGAGCTTCCTACATTTGAAATAACGAAATTGAGCGCGCAAAAGACGCGATATGTGAACGGCCCCTGGCGAGCTACCTCCAATCAGGCCACGAGCTACTGGTAGCTCGCGAGCGACGTGTTGGAGACCCCTGCTCTAGAGCCCTCCTTTCAGGGGTTTCTATAAATGACATATGTGAGGCGGCTGGCTGGGCCACTCCACACACATTCATGAGGTTTTACAGTCTGGACCTTCCCTCTACACCCGGTGCACGAGTGCTTTCGTCCTAGATTGTGCCTGAAGACAGCTTCACACTAGGATGAGTGGGGTTTGTTGTGGTATAGTGGGTATCTCGTTCCCCTAGTGTCGTAACCGACGCAGTTCGAGTTCCCTCGAAAGGGAACGTCTCAGGTTACGTATGTAACCCTTGTTCCCTGAGAAAGGGAACGAGACACTGCGTCGGTTCGCCACACCTCACCCCGTCTGGAGCATTTGCTTCATAGCAAAGAGCTGACTTTGCTTGTGCCGGTGTGCTCTTGTACACATCCGCGTATGCCGTCACTCTAAGCCAATAGGATTGGATTCGATTTCATTCATGGATTCAGACGCGCTACGCTGAAGGGCGTTCCCCTAGTGTCGTAACCGACGCAGTGTCTCGTTCCCTCGAAAGGGAACAAGGGTTACATACGTAACCCGAGACGTTTTTATTAATGACATTATTTTAATAAATAAAATACACTTTGTTTTCAAATACAGATTGCTTATTTGTATAAAACAATAAATATGTCTCAACAAATATATTTTTAAATGACAAACTAAATATTGGGGAGTCTAGAATTTAATGTAAATATACATAACGTCTCGGTTACGTATGTAACCCTAGTTCCCTGATAAGGAACGAGACGCTGCGTCAAGCTGTCGGAACGCCTCTGCGTGTGTGCGTCATGAAGCACGTATGGAATCAGTCCAATGGAGAGACGGAACATCATAGGCGGGTGACGTCATCGACCAGGAAACTATAAAGCACCCCCAAAACACAAGCGCGACAGCTTCTGATAGGCCTGAAGGAAGCGCTAACGGGCATGCTGGGAGTATGGCAAAACGACGCAGCGTCTCGTTCCCTATCAGGGAACTAGGGTTACATACGTAACCGAGACGTTCCCTTTCAAGGGAACTCGAGCTGCGTCAAGCTGTGGGAACGCCAATACCCACGTCGCCATAGGAGCAAATGACCGTCATGTGGGAACTAGCGCACAGAGGACGAGAGCACCTGCGCCCCAGGAGTGGAACTTAAGTCCAATTCATAGAACTTAACAAATGTATGCGGTGAGGACCACCCAGCCGCATCACAAACATCACTTAGCGATACTCCTGACAACAATGCTTTAGAAGCAGCCATACTCCTAGTAGAGTGGGCTCGTACAGCCAACGGTGAAGGCTGACCAGCCGACTCATAAGCAAGTGAGATGGCCTCAACCACCCACTTGCTCATTCTCTGTTTCGACGTGAGTCACCCTTTCCTGGGTGGCCCAAAGCACACAAATAACTGTTCTGATTTCCTCCACAGGGCAGGTCTGTGGACGTAAGCGTCTAACGCCCTAACCGGGCAGAGAAGGTTAAGTTTCTCCTGATCTGATGACACAAAAGGAGGAGGATAGAAAGCCTGCAGCACTGTAGGTTTAACAGCATTAGTAGGGACCTTAGGGACATAATCTGGTCTAGGGTATAGAAAAGCCTTAACCATACCAGGCGAAAACTCCAGGCACGAGGGTGCAACCGACAGGGCCTGCAAATCTCCGATTCTCTTAAGTGAGGAGATTGCAAGCAGAAAAAGAGTTTCATACGTGAGAAATTTCTCAGAAACTTCCTAAATAGGTTCAAAGGGGGCCAAAGAAAGGCCCTCTAGTACAATGGCCAAATCCCAAGTCGGCACCCTCGTACGAACTGCAGTCCTCAGCCTCAAAGTGCCACGAAGGAAGCGAGTTATAAGTGGGTGTCTCCCAAGAGAAACTCCACTGAAAGGGACATGGAAAGCAGCTAGTGCCGCCACATACACCTTTAGTGTGGAGGGGGATAACCCTGCAGAGAAACACTCCTGCAGAAAAGTTTCCACTTCAGGGCATATAACTTCCTCGTGGACGGAGCTCTGGAGTGAAGGATGGTCTCAACAACCTCAGTTGAGAGACCAGATTCTATGAGCTGGGCCCCCTAAGAGGGGTTACGCGCGGTTTCCCCAACTCTGGGCGGGGGTGAAATATCGTACCGCCCTCCTGAGAGAGTATATCCTTCCTGATCGGAATCTCCAAGGGAGAGCCGTCCAGAAGAGATATTAGGTCCGCGAACCATACTCGGGCCGGCCAGAACGGGGCTACTAGAAGTAGGCTGACCCCGTCCCGGCGAACCCTCTCCAGAACTCCTGGTAGCAGAGCAACCGGGGGAAAAGCATACAGACGTGACCTCGGCCACGGCTGTACCAGAGCGTTCAATCCCAGAGGGGCTGGCTGACTGATGGAGAACCACAGATGACAGTGCGTTGTCTCCTTGGAAGTGAATAGGTCCACCTCGGCGCGACCGAAACTCAACCAAAGGAGCTCCACCACCTCGGGGTGGAGCCTCCATTCCCCCGGCCTCGGCCCCTGCCTCGACAGGGAGTCTGCTACCACATTCAAATAACAAGGAAGATACATAGCTCTCAGAGACCGTAACTTCCCCTGGGACCACAGGAGGATCTGACGGGCCAACTTGTAAAGTGGACGCGACCGCAGGCCCCCCTTATGATTTATATACGAGACCACCGACATGTTGTCTGACTGAACTAACACATGATGACCTCTGAGGTCTGCTAGGAAGTGTTTCAAAGCTTGGAACACCGCCAACATCTCTAGACAATTTATATGCCATGATAGATGATGGTCCTGCCACAGACCTTGGGCTGGACGACCACTCATGACCGCCCCCCACCCTGTGACGGAAGTATCCGTCGTTAGCATTACGCGACGACAAAGAGCCCCCAACACAGGCCCTTTGGATAGGAACCGGGTTTCTTTCCACATGACCAGAGCACGAAGGCAGCGCCGCGCGACTTTGATCGTGCGGAGGGGATTTCCCCTCGGGTAGAATCCCTTGGTCCGGAGCCACCACTGCAGTGGTCTCATGTACAACAGGCCGCAAGGTATGACGTTGGACGCTGCTGCCATCAGACCCAACAGTCTCTGAAACTGTTTTACAGTGAGTAGCTGGCCTAGCTTTACTTGTTTCATAGCTGAAAGAATCGGAGCGATGCGGGTCGGAGAAAGTCGCGCCCGCATCGAGATCGAATCCCAAACGACACCCAGAAAAGTGGTCTTCTGAGAAGGAGATAATACACTTTTCTTTACGTTCAGCCCCAACTCTAACTTTCTCATATGAGCGAGAACAACATCTTGATGCTGAACCGCCATCTGCTCTGTCTGAGCTAAAATCAACCAATCGTCGATGTAATTGAGGATACGAATGCCCTGAAACCTCAGGGGCGCTAAAGCTGCATCCATGCATTTCGTGAAAGTGCGGGGAGATAAAGCTAGGCCAAATGGAAGAACCTTGTACTGGTACGCCTCGCCCCCGTAGGCAAACCTCAGGAACTTCCTGTGTTGTGGAAGGATGGAAATGTGGAAGTACGCGTCCTTCAGATTTATCGTGACAAACCAGTCCTCGGATCTGATTTGTGACACGATCTGCTTGATAGTGAGCATCTTGAATTTTAGCTTCCCTACCGAGCGATCCAACGGACACTCCCAAACAAACAACACATAAGCTGTGTGTATCCCCGCTCGTTAAATAGCGCAAGCAGGGAGGAACACACTTCTTAAATTGTTGTTCGCTCGCCTTTGTCTCTCAATATAATATATATATATATATATATATATAGTTTTTTGAAATAGTGAAACTCCTGCTTAGTGACAGACAAAAACACTTGAGACAGATCCAAATATAGCGCTTACTGAAGGCAAAGAAACTGTCGCGCTTGTGTTTTGGGGGTGCTTTATAGTTTCCTGGTCGATGACGTCACCCGCCTATGACGTTCCGTCTCTCCATTGGACTGATTCCATATGTGCTTCATGACGCACACACGCAGAGGCGTTCCCACAGCTTGACGCAGCTCGAGTTCCCTTGAAAGGGAACTGTGTGCATACATTCTAAATACACAAGTGTACATACAACATACGTATTTAACCCAACAGCCGGATTATTACTAGAAATTACCCAACGATTTAAAAAATGACCCAACATTTTTGGAAGACAACCCAACATAGTGACCCAATATGTGTAAGCCAACAGTTGGG
The DNA here is from genome assembly GCF_051911475.1 of Siphateles boraxobius. Classification (NCBI taxonomy): domain Eukaryota; kingdom Metazoa; phylum Chordata; class Actinopteri; order Cypriniformes; family Leuciscidae; genus Siphateles; species Siphateles boraxobius. The sequence goes on from NW_027508843.1 coordinate 476,953, forward strand.
TTAAAAACATAACCCAACGTTTTTTACTGTGTTCATTGTAAATATGCTAAATTATGGACAAACCCAGATGTTGGGTTAAATTTTTAAATTATTTTTTTAATCCAATGGTTGGGTTTGTCCATATTTGACACAAATTTGGATTACCCCCACAATTTTTATTTACAAAAAAAGAGAAATAGAGCATCCATAATCATATCAGTTGAATCGACATGAAAATTTCATATCACGATTATTGTGACCAAAATTATCATGCATGGTTATCAGTATTATCATGGTATTGTAAAAATGTGCTGGAAATGTTCAAAAAGTACTGATAATCACACTGAAATCATTTCACCAATTTTATATCGACAGCACTAGTTTCATAAATAAGCAACATTTCGTTAAAAAAGCTGAGAAAATGGCATTTTTGTCAAAGTCTTGGTCCGTAAGGGATTCAGAATGATGATTAAAACACAGTCCATCAACACCTCAAAGCTTCAGTCGTTTCCTCTTCATGGTTCAACATTTCATTCAGTAACATCAGGCAGGTTTGATTTATATGCTGTTTAATGTTTGATGATCGCGTTAGCTAAATGCTACTCAAAAGCCTTTCTGCTGGCTACAAGCAATGTGGATACAAATCAGAAATAGTACAGTCGAGTTTATATTCTTCTGTAATCTGTAACTAAAGGGCTGTTTTCTGCTCTATGACTCTGAAAAACAATTCTGTCAATACAAGCAAACTCAAAAATGTACAGACACAAATGTCCACTAATGCCATGTTTCCAACCCTGTTCCTGAAAGCACTACACACGTTTGAGCAAGCACACTTCATGTCACTGAGACAGACGGCTAGCATGAACACTGTACACTGCCGGTGTGTGTAACTCATCAGCTCAACAGTATGGAATCTTAGACCTGAACCAGATGTGTAGGATAAACACTGCCGGTGTGGAAACACTTCTCTGATGTAAAATTATTATAGCTTTTGTGAATCTCCTTATAAACACCTTCTTTTCACTGCAGCCATGAATATCAGTCTTGATTTTCTGCCAAGTTAGACAACATTACATAACATGTAATCTGCCATCATTAAAAAATAAAGGTTTACTCCCATTGGCTACTGCATTTTATTTTATTCTTCAATTTGTAGATGATCTCGATGGAAATAATCAAAAATATATTTCTTCCCAATAGAATTGTAAATGTTTTTGTGTGTGTATGCTCTTTTGTCTTCTCTCTGTTCCACAGGAAAAAGAGGCATGATGCCGAGGAGCAAAGGAGCCCAAACAGAAATGATTATTGATTTAATCACATAATCAGCAGCCGGCACCTCAGGCCCAGATAGTAAATCCATAATAGCCTCTCCACGTAACCAACTCAACAAATTTACCATCAAAGCCCTCCGTGCACAAACTCTAAACACTGAAGCCAAGGGTCACCTTCAGTGACGGAGAGATTATTGACGTGCTGCTTTCAACATGTTCTACACTTATCAAACACAACTGCAATCTTACACAAGCATCACACATGCATTTCCTAGGAAAATATGAGAAAACAAAGGATGAGGGATAAAATCAGTTGTAGGAGATATTGCATAATGACCATCTTCTGCGTTTCACCTGCATTCAGGCACAGTAATATTAGTCAGTAATATTGTTCAATATTATATATATATATATATTAGTGCTGGGCAACGATTAATCTCAATTAATCACATCCAAAATAAAAGTTTGTGTTTAAATAATATATGTTGTGTCCTGTAAATTGTTATTCTGTATATATAAATACACACATGCATGTATATATTTAAGATTTTTTTTATTTATTAATGTGCTATAAATTATGTATAAATATATATACAGTATATACATGCAAATATTTATTAAATATATAAATGTATCTGTGTGTATTTATATATACAAAATAATTATACACAGTACACACATATACATTATGTAAACACACACTTTTATTTTGGATGCGATAAATCACAATTAATCGTTGCCCAGCACTGAAATCGTCTCAGGTTACAACTGTAACCGTAGTTCCCTGAGATAGGGAACGAGACGATGCGTCGCCCTGCCATACTTCCTGCATCCCTGTGATCAACTTACTTCGCCAATTCGCCGGTGCCGGTTGCACCGGATTCGCTCTTATCTCTTCCTGGTCATGACGTCACCCACCCATGATGTTCATTCTTTCCATTGGACTAGTTGACATAGATGCTTCAGACGCATTACAAACGTCTGGAGAGAAACTACAGATAATAAAGCTTAGAAGCCATACTCCTAATCCTGGTCTGATGAACAGGGGAGGACAGAAACCTGCAGCACATTAGGCCTCGGAATAATGGTAGGCACCTAGGAACATATCCATGTTTGGGGTAAGAATGCCTTGATCATCCCCTGTGCACTCAAGGCAGGTGGGGTCCGAAAGGGCCTGAAGGTCTCCGACTCATTGAGGGATGAAATAGCAAGCAGAAAGTAGTCTTTAAAGAAATAAACTTCCCTGAGACCAAATCTAAGGGCTTGAAGGAAGTCCCAGATAGGCCTACTAGAACTAATGCAAGGTCCCAAGCCGGCACCCTAACAGGCATCAGCCTCAAAGTGCCACGAAGGAAACGAGTGATCAGGGGATCTCGACCCAAAAATGTACCACCCACCAGGGCGTGGAAAGTCGGAGATATACACTGTATATATATGTGTGTGTGTGTGTGTGTGTATAATGCATATGCTTAAATGAGTGAATTTGATGAAAGAATACAGAAGTTGAGAGAGCCTCTTCATTTGTTCAACAGCCACTCGAGTTTGCGTGATTCTTCTCTCACAGAATCTCTTACCTTGAGCACAGGTGCAAACTGTTTCCCCATCTACTAATATTCAATGCTTTCATTTAAACACTATTCAACGTTCATAATTTATGAATTAGCTCACGAGTTGAACTGGCTAAAACCCCCACAAGTTATTGAATTGAAATAACAAGAAAAGGAATCGACTGAACTGCAGTTCATAGAAACTGAACAATTCCACTAGTCCAACAAAACATAATTACATCATTTGACCAAGTACTTCTATTTTTCCTACAGTTAATTCTGGTCTTCTGATCTGAGTGGCCAAACAGCGTTTCAAGAGTGCTGATATTTAGTATAACATCACTGGAGGGACGGACTCGACAGCAGAACATCAGTACTGCTTCATTTCTCTCGTACAAACAGAGACTGATGAAACTGAGCAATGAACTCAGGCTGGATGGCAACAAAGGATTGTGAACACAAAGCGTGAGCAGGAGGAAGACAGACTAGACTGGTGTAGGTGGAAAAATGAAGACCAGGCACTAGAAAGAGTTGAATAGCCAGAATACAATAAACAAACCACAGGCGAATAACAACCCTGACGTAGAATGACTCGCCACAGTCTGGCAGGACGCCAGAGAACAGAAATAGAGAGTGATGAGCGGGAAAAGGAAACACAGGTGAGGATGATCCTCAGGTGAGCAGACCTGCTGTGAATGGAGAAACAGAGAGAGGCTAGAGCTCAGGCTAACATTATTATGAATCTTTATGAATTGTCAACTATACCCAGCACCAGTCAATGGGGAATGTGGATGCAGACATGTAGGGGTCCTATTTTATTGATCTAAGCTCATGGTCTAAAGCACAAGTACTATGCATCCTGATAAAGTTCCCTTGGCCTTTGGAATTAAAATATCCCCACATCTTCACACACCCTTCACCATAACTAGAGATCGGCATGGCGTTATTTCAGTTAGCCTAATAGCTGGTATGATTTGCATTGAGAGATGATCTTATGGAAACGACCCCATGCCGATCTCTAGGTATGGTGAAGGGAATGTGTGATGTGGGATATTTTAATTCCAAAGGCCAAGAGAACTTTATCAGGATGAATATTATCTCGGATCCATGAAATAACTGGCCTTTAAAAATAAAGATCTGCTGTCGCTATGGGAATTTAACATAGGGGTGTCCTGACTTATGCAACCTGTATTTTAAGGAAGAATATTTATTTTAGTTACGATACATTATTAAGTCACAAAGAAAATTAGTGTCCTTAAAGGCTGGATTTTTCCTCATTTTTCTAATTAAGGCATTAAGATAAATTTCCAAAAGATGGGGTTATTTTTATTCCTCTTTTTAGGCAACTTTAGCATGGGTGTCCTAACTTATTCACATCACTGTATATCCAAAAATATGATATTATGGCAAAGGTGTTTGGAACGCAAGACAATGTTTGCTTGTGAGATGTCTGTGATATTTTCAATGCAGTGCTTCATTTAGCAAGAGATGTGAGGCATTTTGCATTTTGTGTGCATTTCTTGGATTTGTGTGTAAAGTTTTGAAAAAAAGAGGCAAAGTTTTGAAAATGTGTGTAAGTAGTTGAAAAAAAACTGTAAAGGGACTCTGAAGATAAGTACAATGTACAATAATTATTTTTCAATACATTTTTATGTTATAACATTGTAGTTCAAATACGTAACATAAAATGGGTTGCATTGATGTTTCTAGAAATTTCCCAAATGTTGTTTGTTTGACAACTTGTTTATGGGTAAGAATGCTGAAATATGTATTATTAAAAAAGGACATTTAAAATCCTTTGAATTTTCTATTTGCATATTCTGTTTGCGACCTAATTTAAAAGAATTCAAATTCAGCTTTTAAAATGTAAAAGATATTCTCAGTTCACTTCTGAATGCCACACGACTGCAAGTGTAAATACTGCATTTCATTGTCAATAGATACAAATGTATTTATTCTGTTTTCTAACTCTTTTTTCCCTCTCTCCGAGTGCTAGAAAATGGAAATTGTTTACCAGCGCTGTGCCTCATTGGCTGCGGAAGATCGGCTCCTAATTAGCATCGAGTTTTCTGAACATGGCAGAATCATGTCCATTCTGCTTTCATCTAATCTCTACTCTTTCAAAAAATAATGAGATAATTTGCACCTCATTAACATGGCCTGTAATGTCTGCGGATATATAATAATGATCGCTTATCATTTCACTTTGCATTATTATCTCCTCTAATGAAACTGTTCACACAGCTGTCAAGAGAGCTTTAATTGGTGGTATAAAATCACAGACAGTTGGAGGTTACGTGTGTGAAGTTTTAATTTGCGTTACCTGCACCCACCCGATGTAAAGCCACTGTTCTCAGCGCCAGCCGTTTGTTTGGCGAACAGGACAGGAATGAAAGACAACAGCCGTCTGAGAAACCTCTTGCTCTCACACAAACATCTGTTCAGTGAGTGTGTGTCCACCGGATGTGTTCTGGGCTGATCCTAATGGTGGTCAAATGGGAAGTCATTTAATTGCTGGACATGCTGTCGAACTGATCCGTATGAGAACAGCGCAAAGCGTGAAAGCGTTTATCCCATGTTGCATGTTTGTGCTGCATGAAGTAGTGTGAGCGCTCATAAGCAGAAGCTCTCTAATATAGGATAAAGAGCTCAATCCACTGACCGCTCGACGGTGGCCGTGCGAGGGTTAGACGGGCTTGGCCGGCTCTCGGGACTTTACCGCGATAGCTAGCTGCTAATTGTGGCGTGTGCACAGTGAAGTGAGCAGCGGAAGGCCGTCTGTAAATTAAAATCTCACTCAGCGTGTCTGAACAACACTCACAGTTTGACCCCGCTCGAGTGTCAGCTGCATCCACAAACCTGAGCACATCTGTCTACGTCCTGGGCCGTATTTAATTATGGCTGTCCCCTGTGTGCGGTCTATTGGATATAGATCTACAGCAAACATCCCTGCAGACGTTAATATGCCCTGTGCGGGGTTCCCCACTGTAATATGATAACTGCTCCGTCGATGGCCTGTCATATGCTAATAGTCTCCTCGAGCGCCGGGCCGCTGTACTTATTTATGAGCAATAATCGGCTTTAGGCTGAATGCTCTCGACCCCGCGAGCGCTAGAGCCAGTGATTAATGCTTAACACACTCTCCAGCTCAGAAACTGTCAGTTTCTTGCTGCATGAAATGAGAGATTTATGTAAACAACCCTGTGTGTGTTTTTGCTCGCTTGTTTGTCAGGTCCACATATCATCACATGGATCATTACAGCAAATATTAAACAAACAAGCCCGATCAAACCCGAGCTGTCAATACATCCATCGATCAGCACTGCCCTTTAACAGCATGTCAGGTTTAGTCAGTTCTTATCATTATATTCTAATTAAATATGTATAACGCTATCTGCTCTAAGTAAAGATATACATAAATAACTGTCTATGTTATGTAATAAAGTCATGTCTGATTTAAAATTCTAATAATTTCCACCTTATTCCTGCGGCTCATGGCGCTTTGCGTGAATTATGGGTGTAGTTTCGGTGAAGTGTTTTTTTAAAACTGGATATAATGAGATGATATTACTCGACTCACTCTTCATCCGTCTAACATTAAAAGGACATTAAAAGTGTAAAAGCATCAGTAAGGTGCTTTCAACAGGAGACCATGAAAAATCCGTTTAAATCCAATAACAGTTAAATATCACTGTAGTAATATACTATATCTGTGTTATATAACATACGTTGCCTTAATCAAAAATGTTCTTTAACTTCAGCATTGCGTGATACTAACACATAACAAATTATATTTACCTGTGAAAACAAACCTGGAAAGAGACGTGAATTAGAGATTCTTCGTGCATTCCAGTGAATTATCAGTGGAAAATATCGTAAATTAAATCTGATGAACAGACCACAAATGTGCAGAATATGTCCTTTTTCATACTTTTACAGAAAGCAGCGACTGAAAAGAGCTCTTGCCATAGATATTCTTGTTATAACATCCCGTTAAAATACCAAGTGTTACCTTATCCTCATGATGTCTGAAAATAAAACATGAAGGGAAATTGACAGCTCAAACTGACGGATCAGCTTCATTTGCAGGGAAACATTATGAACTGAAATTCCCCAAACCGGAAGTGCCATCCCATAATCAAAACACATAAACATCGGCAGGAATAAGGAGGATAACATTTTACTATTTCATTGTGTGACAAAAGTTAACGAGAAGCACGCAGAGGAAATCATCAGAAATAATTAGACATATTATCATATATCCTTTTTGGCATTGCCATCTTAATTGTGATTAATGTAAACAGCATTTATCAGTCAGGACGTGCCATGCATATATAAACGTGTGAATTTAACTCTATAATCTATAGTAGTTATGTAAAGGAGTGTGTTTTCCTCTTTAAACAATTCTCACTCTAAAAAATGCTGGGGTGTCTTAACCCAATTTTGGGTCAAATATGGACAAACCCAAACGATGGGTTAAAATTGTAATTTAACTTAATGTCTGTTTGTCCATATTTGACTCATATTTGAGTATTTTTTGGGGTGTGAAATCAGCTCGTCATCACGATGTCCTCAGTCCTTCATCTTCCCCTCCACGTCTGATTTGTTCACTCTGCTTTTGTTATTGGTCTTTGAGGACATTTGAATATTGTCTCATTTGAGAAGAAATCTCGGTCTTGGAAAGGTTTTTATATATGCCTGAAAGAGAAGAACAAAGCAGTGTTTGTGTGCGTCTATCACTCTCACTCACAAAAACAGACAAAAAACTTTATCCCAACATCGTGCATTTAAATGTGCAGAACTGAGTGTGAAGTGGAGGCGGGAGGAATATGGATGCTTTCAGTGATAGGGTTAGTGTGCAATAAATCCACAAAAGGGTCTTTACAAATGAGCGAGGCTAAGCTCCTCTTATTACAGCCCTCCTCTCTCTCTCTTACAGTATTGAACGAGATCCTCTCTCTCTCTCTCTCTCTCTCTCTCTCTCTGTCTCTCTCTCTCTCTCTCTCCCATTCTCTCTCCTCTCTCTCTCTCTCTCTCTCTCTCTCTGTGCGCATGTGCGGAGTGAGTGTGGAAGGAGCCGTTTGTTGGGAGTGAAAGTATCTCTTTGTTTGAGTGAGATTTCTTTACTTTCTATTTATTTATTTTTCTTATAACTTATTTATAGTTAATAGGTTTAGTTTTTCCCCTGACTTCGGTCAGAGAGTGAGGTAAATGGGGTCGGAAATGGCAGATCTCTCACGATTAACAATTAAGCATGGTTGTAAGTGTATGCCTGAGGCCGTGGTATCAGTGGAGGATTGCCTGATAGCTGTGAGTGCGGCGATCGGTGGTGCTAATATAAAATCTGCCTCTCGTATGAACAAAGCAATTGTGTTTTTTCTTAGTGAAAGCCAAATGGTGGATGATTTAGTTGAAACCGGGTTGATAATCAAAGACATTTTTGTGCCTGTTTTGCCTTTGTCAAGCCCAGCCAAGAAAGTCATTTTATCTAACATACCTCCGTTTGTTAAAAATGAAAAACGTCTCGGGTTACGTATGTAACCCTTGTTCCCTGAGAAAGGGAACTCGAACTGCGTCGGTGACGACACTAGGGGAACGCCCTTCAGCGTAGCACGTCTGAATTTATGAATGAAACCGAATCCAATCCTATTGGCGTTGCGTGATGACGTAGCGTGTGACGGCATAAGCGGATGTGTACAAAAGCACGCCGGCACACAGAAAATGTCAGCTTTTGCTATGAAGCAAGTGCTCCAAGCAGGGTGAGGTGTGGCGAACCGACGCAGTGTCTCGTTCCCTTTCTCAGGGAACAAGGGTTACATACGTAACCCGAGACGTTCCCTTTCGAGGGAACTCGAACTGCGTCGGTGACGACACTAGGGGAACGAGATACCCACTATGCCACAACGAACCCCGCTCATCCTAGTGTGAAGCTGTCTTCAGGCACAACTTAGGACAAAAGCACTCGTGCACCGGGTGTAGAGGGAAGGTCCAGACTGTAAAACCTCATGAATGTGTGCGGAGTGGCCCAGCCAGCCGCCTCACATATGTCATGTATGGAAACCCCTGAAAGGAGGGCTCTAGAGGACGCCATGCCTCTGGTGGAGTGAGCCCTCACGGCCATAGGTGAAGGCAAATTGCGCACCTGATAGGCCAGGGAAATAGTCTGAACGATCCAGTTGCTGATGGTCTGCTTAGAGGCGGGAAGCCCCTTCTTGGGAGACCCAAAACACACCAGCAACTGGTCCGACTTCCGCCATGAGGAGGACTTCTGGATGTAATACTGAAGTGCTCTGACAGGGCAGAGCAGATGAAGTCTCTCCTCATCCGCCGTCACATGAGGCGGAGGATGAAATGCCTGCAGAACCAAAGGCCGTGCCACATTAGATGGCACCTTGGGCAAATAGCCAGGCCTGGGGTGAAGGATGGCCTTAATGTTGCCGGGAGCAAACTCCAAGCACTCATTGGAAATAGAGAGCGCCTGGAGATCTCCTACCCTCCTCAGAGAAGTAATAGCCAACAAAAAGACCACCTTAAATGAAAGGTTCTTGGCCTCAGGCGACTCCAATGGTTCGAAAGGGGCCTCGGCCAGCCCTTCGAGCACCACTGCCAGGTGCCAAGAGGGAACCCTGGTGCGAGTCGCAGGTCTCATCCTCCAGGCTCCACGGAGGAAACGTACGACCAGGTGATGCCTCCCCAGAGGACCATCACTCAGAGGAGCGTGGAAAGCCGCAATGGCAGCCACATAAACCTTGAGTGTGGACGGGGTAAGCCCGGCAGAAGAGCGGTCTTGGAGAAACTCCAGTACAGAAGCCACTGGGCAGTTAACTGGGTCCAAATCACGCTCTCTGCACCAAATGGAAAATACATTCCACTTAAGGCCGTATAACTTCCTCGTGGAGGGAGCTCTGGAAGTGAGTATAGTTTCAACCACCTCTGCTGACAGGCCGGCTTCTAGGTACTGTGCCCCCTCAGGGGCCAGACCCACAGTTTCCACAGCTCGGGCCGAGGGTGGAGAACTGAGCCCCCCGCCTGAGACAACAGGTCCCTCCTCAGAGAGATCTTCCATGGCGGGCCTGCCAGAAGCAAGATGATGTCCGAGAACCATACTCGGGCCGGCCAAAACGGGGCTACTAATAGTAGGCTGACTCCTTCCTGACGGACCCTCTCCAGAACTGCTGGGAGCAGAGCGATTGGGGGAAAGGCGTACAGACGCAGCCTCGGCCACGTCTGCACAATGGCATCCAACCCCAGCGGGGCTGGATGTGTGAGGGAGAACCACAGTGGACAGTGTGTCGTCTCTCGAGACGCAAATAGGTCCACTTCCACTGGGCCAAACCTCTCGCATATTAACTCCACAACCTCGGGGTGGAGTCTCCAATCCCCGGGCCTCAGCCCCTGCCTCGACAGCATGTCTGCTCCCTGGTTCTGGTCCCCCGGGACATACATCGCCCTGAGAGACGACAGTCTCCGCTGGGACCACAGGAGGATCTGATGCGCCAGTCTGCACAGAGGGCGCGACCTCAGACCCCCCTGATGATTTAAGTAAGATACCACCGACATATTGTCGGATCTTACTAGGACATGGCGACCATGGAGGTCTGGCAGAAAGCTCCTCAGAGCCCGGAACACCGCCAACATTTCTAGGCAATTTATGTGCCAAGAGGAATGTTGGTCCTGCCAGAGACCTCTCGTAAAACGGCCGTCCATGACCGCGCCCCAGCCCGTGAGGGAGGCGTCTGTCGAAATAGATATCCGGTGACACAACGCTCCCAGCCTGGGACCCTGGGACAAGAACCAAGGCTTCTTCCAAATTGATAGGGAACGAAGGCATCTGCGCGTAACCCTTATCAAGTGGAATGGATTTCCCCTCGGGGAAAACCCCTTGGCTCTTAACCACCACTGCAGGGCTCTCATGTGCAGCAGGCCAGAAGATATCACGCTGGACGCTGCTGCCATTAGACCCAACACTCTCTGAAAGTGTTTGACAGTGACGGCCTGGCCTAGCTTTATCCTGGACACTGAGGTCAGGATAGACTCGATCCGAGCAGGAGACAATTGTGCCTGCATCGTGACTGAGTCCCACACCACTCCCAGGAACGTGGTTCTCTGGGCTGGTGTCAACACGCTCTTCTTCGTGTTGAGTCTCAACCCCAGGCTCTTGATGTGGGCGAGGACGACATCTCGATGCCGAATCGCCAACTCTCTCGACTGTGCCAGTATTAACCAGTCGTCGATGTAATTGAGCACCCTGATGCCCTCGAGCCTCAGGGGTGCTAGAGCTGCATCCATACACTGGGTAAAGGTGCGAGGGGAGAGTGCTAGGCCGAACGGAAGAACCCGATATTGGTAAGCTTCGCCCCCGAAAGCAAACCTTAGGACCTCCTGTGAGATGGAAGGATGGAGATGTGGAAGTAGGCGTCTTTTAGATCTATCGTGACAAACCAATCCTCGGATTGGATTTGACTCACGATAATGGGAATAGTGAGCATTTTGAACCTGAATTTCCTTAGAGACCGATTCAGATGCCTCAGATCTAAAATTGGACGCAACCCTCCATCCTTCTTTGGAACTATGAAGTACCGGCTGTAGAACCCGGACTCTCTGACTAGTGGGGGAACACGCTCTATGGCCCTTTTTTCTAGCAGCGAGTTGACTTCCTGTCCCAACACCAGACCCTGCTCTGGGCGCACTAACGTCCAGACCACCCCGTTGAATTTTGGTGGGCGGACCTGGAACTGTAGTCTGTACCCAATTTCCACAGTGCGCAGGACCCATGGAGAAATATTCGTGAGGTTTTGCCATGCCTCTGCGAAATTCACCAAGGGAACCCCTCGGGGCTGGTGTCCAGTGTTTTGTGTAAGCCCTTGGCGGCACCCTGAAGCGGAAGACCGGCAGGGGAAAACCGACAACGACCCACAGTGTGCGAACGCTGTCTGACTGCAAGCCTTTGGGGCAGAGAAGACAGCGTGTGCTCGCTGGAAGCTGGCGCGTCCCGATGCGTCAGAGACGGCGGGATACTGACGCCAGCTTCCTGAGGGCCCGACGAGAGAGGGGACCTCGGTCGCTCTCTCTCGGGGGGGGGCGGCCCTTAGAGGTCCCACAGGAGTTAGGACCGCTTTCCCTTCGCCTTCCTGGACTGGATGACGGTTCTCAGATCCGTCCTTCCAGAAGGCTGTGGGTGAGAGCGCTGCCTAGGGTCCCAAGCTGCTTGAGGGGGACCTCTAGAAGCGACACTCCCTCTTTGGCCTTGGCGATAGGAGCTGGATGACGGCTGTGGCTGTTTTGACCCTCTAGCAGCCGACTTCCTAGACCTCGACCGGCGAGGGAGATATTGCCTAAACGCTTCACTCTGCTTCTTAGTGTCCTGAAATCTGTCGACGACAGCATTAACCGCCTCGCCGAACAGACCAGAGGTACAAATGGGTGCATCAAGAAGAAAAGCCCTGTCCTTCTCCTTGATGCCAGAGAGATTAAGCCACAGATGCCTCTCCGTGGTCACCAGAGCTGACATGGAGCGGCCGATGGCGCGGGCCGTCTCCTTGGTAACCCGGAGAGACAAGTCTGTGGCCTTACGAAGCTCGGCAATATCCTCCATAGTAGGACCTCGCCCTGGTCCATGTCTTTTAAGAGGTCGGCCTGGTACGCCTGCAGAATGGCCATCGTGTGCAGGCTCGCACCAGCCCGACCTGCCGCCATATAGGCCCTGCCCACCAACGCAGATGTAGTGCGACATGGCTTGGAGGGCAGCGCCGGTGTCTTAAGGGACGATGCAAGATCGGGTGAAAGGTAACTGGCTAGAGCTTCCTCAACCCGAGGCATCGACCCATAACCGTTCTCTCTAACCCCCATAATGTCACTATAGTTCAACATCGGGGGGTTAGACAGGCGCGCTGAAAAGGGCCTGTTCCAGGATTTACACAACTCGTTGTGTAAATCCGGGAAGAACGGTAGAGACCGGCGTGGAGGATGTGCGCGGTGCTGCAGGAAGCGCTCGTCGAGTTTACTTCTTACTCGCTCTTCCTGCCTCTCCTGTGGCCAACTAATATGCTGTTTAGTCACAGCCCGTGTCACCACCTCCAAAAGCTCATTATAACTGGGCGCAGTTTGTGTGTGTGTGTGTGCTTCATGCAGATCCCCCTCCACGACGCTGAGCACATCTAATTCCTCAGAATCAGACAGCTGCAGCACTGGGTCTGCATCCCGAACGGGAGAAGCCGCGGAGCGGGCTCCCGAACGGGGGATAGGGGAATCTGAGCTTTCAGATGAGGATTGGGAAAGTGCCTCGGCAGTCCCGATCCCCTCTGAAAGCTCCCTTTGCGAACCCCACGATCTAAGCCGCCGCATCGCCTCGGCAGATGCGGGACCTGAACCGCGGGGAGCGCGCATCTGGCCATCCTCAGAAAATAAAGCCAGACGGGAACGCAGCACTCTCATAGAAAGAGAATCACAGTGGCCACAAGCAGCCCCCTCGAGAGCTGCTTGGGCGTGCTGCATTCCTAAACAAGCCACACACATCTCGTGTGTGTCCCCAGCCGTGATAAAGCGAGGGCACGGGAACACACAATTTTTAAACTGCTCACTCATTCTCACAATAAATCAGAACTGAGACAAACAACACCAAATAGGACAAACTGATTTCACCACAACACAGAGCGCTTGCTGAATAGCAAAAAGCTGACATTTTCTGTGTGTCGGCGTGCTTTTGTACACATCCGCTTATGCCGTCACACGCTACGTCATCACGCAACGCCAATAGGATTGGATTCGGTTTCATTCATAAATTCAGACGTGCTACGCTGAAGGGCGTTCCCCTAGTGTCGTCACCGACGCAGTTCGAGTTCCCTCGAAAGGGAACTAGAGCAGATTCTCCAGAGGTATGGTAAAATAGTAAGTCCTATTAAAATGATTCCTCTTGGATGTAAAAATCCCGAGATTAGACACGTGATGTCTTTTCGGCGTCAGGCTTTAATGATTCTGAACTCTCAGAGTGATCCATTAAATCTGTCGGTTAAGTTGAGTATTCAGGGAACGGATTACACTGTGTTTATAAGTTCAGAGTCAATGAAATGCTTTGTGTGTGGTGAGTTTGGACATGTCAGACAAACTTGCCCGAGGCGAGATAGGCCAGCTCCGGCTGCAGGTGCAGAGAACAGCGAGAGGGCGGCCGGCGCGGATGTTGCTGCGACGGCTGTGGCGTCAGAACCGCAGCCGGACGGAGCGCTCTCTGCGGCCGGTGATGTGCCCGAGGTGAGACCGGTGCTGGAGGCCTCTGGAGACGGCCTGGCGGGGGCTGTTGAGGAGGTGGCCGGGCCGAGTCATGCTCCCGCTGTAACGCAGCCGGAGACGAGCCCGGGACAGGTGTGTTTGCAGCCTGAAATTGAGTTGTGTTGCGATGGAGGACAGGCGCAGCCTGATAAAATTGAGAGTGATACTACAACTGAAGAAGCGTTTACACAAAGTAAAGATGACATTTTATCTCAAAACCCTGTGGATTTAATGGATGACTCTGACAATGAGCACAATGATACGGAGTTAATGAGAGATTGCGCAGCGGACTCGGAGCTCATCTCTGGAGGTAAGACCAAAAATTTACTCGCTTCAGCAGATCAATCACTTTTTGGATACTACTAAAGGACTTCGTAAACCGAGAATTGATTCATATTTTCCGGATGTAAAATTGTTTTTATTGTCCGGCACCATGGCTATGAGAAAAGCTTCCTTTGAAGAGCTTGATAAACCAAAACGGTACCGTCTCAAGAAACTTTTGAGTAACGTTAGAAGTTCTTTGAATTTGCAAAGTAAAAAATGAGTATAGTTTGGTTGTCAAATAACCCTTGTGGAGTTACTTTATTGTTTGTGTAGGGTATGCACCAATCAGACACATACTAATTATTCATTATATACAAAGGTTTATGAAACTCCTCACACAGCCCAAATGAACAAACACAAGGGCAGAAACAGTGTCAGGTTACAGGGCATGATAAGGACATTTTACGACCTCCGAGGAATGTGGCCACATACTCAAGAGAGAGACTATGAAACAGAAACCCTCTTTAAAACAGACTTTGCTGCATTAATCATAGACTAACTGATCTATAAATGAACATGCATAAAACTTTGAAAGAAACAGTGTAAATGGTTTACTGTCTCGTGTACTATTAGGTATATATTATGGTATGTATCCTGGTATACAACCAACTAACGATCAATGTAACCTCACCTGTATCATGCCTCCTAACTAATTAATCCTCATTTAATGACTCACACTTCGATGTACATCACCTTCTTCTAGAATGCGGTGTGGATGTGTTATAGCTATTTTAGCATTAATGAAGGTATAATCATATTATGGGACAAAGATCCGTAAATCAACTAAGAGCCACTTTCCCTCTCAGACATGTCCCCTTTCTGATTGGTCGAGTTCAACCCTTAGGGGAGGATCTTCTCCAGGCCTTATTAGAGACAGTCCACATGTGACCTCCCTCTCTTAGTTCTTTCATCCAGCCGCAACACTGTTCTGGTGATACTGGGGAGCCCCCTCCCCCTCCACGGGGGCCCCAGGGCCCAGCAGGCCTCGATTCCAACCAGATATGGGCTCAGGCAGGAGAGAGATGACTCTCTCACAAAGAACCAAGGACAATCTCAAGAGTTTTGGAACAAAGACTCCAACCAACAACGACTCCAATCACCCATCCTTCCGACTTCCTCACTTCTCCTGGGTGCTCGGCGTGGCCTCAACAGAGTCCCAGGCCTTGCCCAAACCAGCCATGCGTTCCTGGAGAAAGAGAACGCTCAACCAACTTCCACTTGACACTGCCGGAACCATCAACGACTTCAATTTTCAACAACTTCAAGAATTGTTCCCATTACAAATGCAAGTATTCAATTCAATGAAATGTGAAAATGAAATTCTGATGGTTCTTCTCATAGACCCTCTTCCGGTTTCCAATTTCATCCTATCACTAACCTATTTATGTATTCATGTGTGTATGTTGTTTAGTTTATTTATATTCATATAAATATCTATATTTAGTTAATAAAACTTGTACATAATATGTATTTGGTTCTGTTTTGTTTGCAATACAAGTCACTTTACGATCACGGTTTTTGCTACTGGCTCAAAGTACTGTACAGGCGAAGAAATAATTATTCTTCTGTGGCCATGGAAGATACCCTTTTCTTAGAATAAATTAATAATCAAAAGAGTTCGTTGGAAGAACTGATTAATTGATTGTAATATTAATTCAGCCACATCAAGTTAATCCAATTAACTGACCCAAATATTTATAATTAATAATAACAAGATATTATTGATTATTAATATTTCCAAAAAGCTGAGTTCCTTACATATATGGTGGAGAATTTTAAGGCATCGTATTAAACATTGTATGCAAGCAGACAGTAATCAATCATATGTTGTCCCATAAGTTTTATTAACATCTCATACATGCACGTACAAGTTTCTGGGTAAATCAGCAAAACTATAGCTTGAATATGCCTTCCTACGAATGGCAGAAAGTTCACAAATGCTATAATGCATATTTAAATCGTACGATAAGAAACTCCTGATATTAGCGAAGAAAGCCTAATTTCAGATATAAATCGAGCATAAGCCTTCTCTGACGAAGAAATCTCAGATTAGCCGCGCGCATAAATGGTACCAGAACAAATTAACCTGATATGGACGAAGAAATCTCCATTTTCAGCATTTTTGAATGTGATCTGAGCGATGTTCCTCAATCACCGATTAAGGCCTTATTATGCGTTACGTCATTGTATTCATATTAAACCGCTGAAGCGCTCATATGAAACAATCGCGTCAAATTAGTGGTATAAATTCTAGCCCAGCTAACTAATTTGCCATTGTCTGTGAAAGAACGGTGCTGTTTTGATTTGTTAAAAAGAGTCACTCACACGCAACGTCGTGTCTAAGCGAGAGACTCAGTGCAAACTGTCAGCACAGCTCGATCGCTGCTCCGAACGATCTGTGTTGTTGGTTGGCATTGCGTCCGGAACGCGAGCAGGCGTTCCTATCTAGTTTTTCTGACAACAGCACCAATCTCACAGACCCTCGTGTAAACAAGCGAAGGGTTGTAGCCAATAGCTCCCTCAACCCTAACTTACAAGTAAAACCCTCTACCTCTAGTGATAGTTTTAGCACCGCCTAAAAACTTAGACACGTTAGAGCGTAAAGTGTAACCTTAAACCAAAGACTATAGATTTTGCCTGATTTGAACTGAGTAATTTGAACACGAGTAATGAGAGTCAAAGCTCTTCGAGGCTTTGAATCAAAGGAGTCAACTGCGTCACAAATGATTCTTTGTTTGAAGCGCCCTCGCTGGCGACCCCTGCTGGTCAAAACAGTGGAAGTGTAGCGGAAACTCAAATCAACGGAACACCTTTTACAAACCAATCGCAAAGGTTTTATCAAAAGGTGTAATCAGGTAATGGCAATCCGCGAGCTACCTAATATCGTTTAATATGAAGTGTCTTTCAAGGCACAATATCTTAGTAAACCGTAGGGCTCGTTTTATGAAAGCTTGACTTGAAAGTCAATCAGACCCTTTTTCAAATGCGTCATTAAATGTGTACGAATCTATAAAGTGATACGAGATCACATAGAGACCAGATACACACTGGTTCACCAACCGTTGAAATTTAAAACAATTTCGAAACAGCTATGACGCGTAACGAAGCCCAGTTTAATAAAATCACGTGACCTTAGCAGTGATACACATTACACACTCCGAATGATTTGAGACGAATGATTCACCCTGGTGTCAGAGCTTCACGAAGCACGTCTCATAAGTGGGTTAAACCACCCTCTTCTCTCTCTCTTTCTCTCTCTCGACCCCTTCCTCTTGGTTTCACTTTCAGATTGAAACCCAGATACTTTGGGTTTTTATTTGTGTTTCTTTTATTTTTACTTAAATCTACCCCTATTTTATTTTGTGTATTTACACCTGTTGAGCCTGAATCGTCCTATTCAGTTAAGTTGAATTTAATTAAATTGGGAATTTAATTAAATCAATTTGCTTATTCAAGTTCCCCCTTAGGGGATAAATTTTTTTTGATTTTATTTCAATTTAGTTATTTACTTTGGTTTCAGCCTGAATTCTTATATTCAGCTAAAGACAAAAAAAAGGGCTTAACTAAATTTGAAATTTAATTAAATTACTTGATACGCTTCCCTTTCCTTTTAGTTTTCTTAGAGCTATAAGGACGTTCTAACTTTACCTTTACCTTATTTTAGATCACTAGTCACTATTCTCATCTTCTCTCTCTCTATAGGATTACAATATCTAGCGACTGTTGTTTCCATAGTGAGTTACACAGGTCATTAATATCCTACTTCCTGTCTGTGTTTTACCCATCCTCACTCCTTTGCACCAAGCTAAATACATGAAGTACGGCTAAACACAAACGCACAGTAGGCCCCAGACAGAACTGGAAACACTTCCCATTGTTTATTCTTCTTCTTTTGGACCTTGAGATGTCTGATGTGTCCCTGGTAGCTTAGTCTAACAGCAGCATAACCCATAAGTGACTCCTGTTTACCTATGTCTCCTAGCTAAACCTAAATAGGTAAAACACTCTTTTCTTCCTCTTCTTTTCTGGTTTCATGCTATTGTTTTATGTTGGTTTTGCTCTATCTGTTACTCTCGTAGCACAACATGTGAGAAGAACCATCAGCATTTTTGAGTAATTGGTTATGACATGTAAGAGCCCAGTCATCAGTCGATGCCTCTTAAAGCACGTCAACTAAGATACTCAAAACTTTTTTTTGTTGTTGTGTGTGCTCACCAACACTAAATTTTAGCTGCTCCACATAGCCATTCTCCCACACAGATAGCTCACCACCTCTGTAGAAACTTGCATTTGCCTGTGCTATTTCTCTCTTGTGCTCTCACAAGTGTGCCAGTAGGCCTCAGACACCCGGCCCTGCCACCAGGACCACCTGAAGACCCGGCAGAGCAGTGTCATGGACATCCTTCAGCCTGAAGCAGGCAACGACCTGCCACGGCAGAGGAAGGAACAGTTAGGCAACAACGAAAGCAGACGTCTGACACCCAGCCTGAGCCACCAAGAGCTGACCAGCATTATCTTCTCCTTGGCCATGCTCCCGCAGGCCTCAAATAGGAGGTAAATGAACTAACGCTGCCAGCCACAGGACTCCACAGAGAACGAACCCTGCTTAACGGGAGAAGGCACAGGACAGATGCAGGGACTCTGACAGCGTGGAGCAACTGAAAGAGATCACCAGTTTTCAAGCGGCTCTGACAGCTGCTGAGCACCTGCCAACAGACGAGAGACGAACTGGTTGAACTCAAAGAGAGAGACGCTGAAGCCATCGGCTTGCAGCCAGAGCTGAAGTCCCAACACTGACTCAGCGATGCTGCAACATTATAGTCCAGCTCGATGTGGTCAAAAAATAGAACTGAAACAGTCCAACCAACTGCAAATGGACCCCACGAGAAAGATGTACCCTGCTGAACTTCGCATCAGCAGCGTAGGCTTCCCCAGCCCTGCACAAAAGGGGGGGGGGGGGGGGGGGACAAACCCCTCTGCTTAACATGTCATCAGACAATTTCCTTAAAGCTTCTGCAGCCGTGGAAGGAAAAGGATTGATTCAGAAGAATCTTGAAACGACGCGTGTAGTGACACTCAAAGACCTCAACCGAACGGCCAGACATATCCCTGCATTTACACCAGAGCTTGCTAGACTATCTGACCTGGATCACATCCAGCCCAGAGTTGCGACGCTTTCTGGCTCGGCAGCCAGAAAACATCCAGTCTAACTACCAGCAGCTGGAACAAGCCATCACAACAGGATTCTCAGACTTAAGAGTCTGAATGTAGACTGGGCGCGGTCCCAGACACCAACCAGGGTAACCCTGAAAGTCCCTGTGCTACTACCACAGACATCAAGCGAGCTACCTCGGAGCGTGCAACGAACCTGTGATGGAGGAAGACACCAGCTTCAAGAACCTTTTGACTCTGAACTTCAAAACCCAGAAGACACACGGCATGACCACAATGCACGACTCTGCTACAAAGTTCCTAGTCAGCATAGGACATAAAACTTTTAAAGTAGATGAAAATGTGTGCTCAAAAGGAAGCAAGAGTTTGCATTAGTAAAATTAAAATTTTACTGATTTAAAGAAAATCTTGAATGCAGGTGTAAGCCTCACGTGCCAACAGACTATGCACTGCTTTTTGAAACATACAGACATTGTGCCACCCGCTGGTTGAAATATACACTGCTGCACATTATTTTCCATGACAATGACTTGTTACAGGTAATACAAACTCCAAATAGGGCATTCGTCACCCTAATGCCAGATAGTAAACAAACCACCTAAGCTGGGAAAACTAGCATGACCTAGAGCCCCTTCGTAACTACTGTTATCCTAAAAGTGCTTATTTGATAATTCCGATCCAAATGGGACATGATATGCGATACACATTTTGATCACTAGCTGCTGGCTTGTCTAAATGCAGATAAAACGATAGCTGGAATTGACATCTCTACTTAAAATAATAATAATTTAAAAAAAAAAAGGAGTCTTAACTGGTATCGGTAATTTCAGCATTAAAGCGTAAGTCTGTTTGACAAAGGAATCTCATCTCAGCGGCATGCAAACTGTACCGGTATTTATTAGTCTGCTTTGGTTGAAGGAATCCAAATTGCAGTATTGCTTATTCTGTTTCTGACGAAGGAATCTCAGTACAGTGTTATATACACGTAGACTTGGGTGATGCTCCCCTTTCTACAAAGTAAAGACCTTACAAATTATTGTTAGATTGATGTAATTCACCTAAATTTTGGCTGCATCTACAAGCAGAGAGCTACCAACGATCAAAACTGTTCACTCGCTGAAAAGTCAGTATTTATGCACGAGATGGACGTAACTATATAGGCTTAGACAAGCTTTGACTTACAGCAAATCTATTTCCTTACTCTGTAAACAAATAGAATAAGTTGCGTAAAGTAAAGAGAAGAGTTCCATGAGTAAAATTTGCAAATGCCAAACCACATTTGCATTTTACTGAATGTAACATCAAGTTCTTGAAAGACTTAAAGTATAGGCGCCCCCTTTTAACCCGTTTAAACATGCATAACTCATTTAAAATGTGCAGACATTCTTCATGGACTGTTGAATTGTTCTGACATGCACTGGTTCCCATGACAACGACTTGTCACAGGAAGTGCTAACTCGTGACGTCATCTTGTAAACAAACCAGCCTAGGTGGCTAAGCTAACTTAACCTAGCGTCCATCCAGCTTAGGCTAAGCTAAGCTAACCTAGCATCCATCCAGCTTAGGCTAAGCTACATAATAACTTCTACAGTTAGCGGTTAGCATCATTTACTTGAAGCCTTAATTACAGCTTTTATGTATACAGCGCAAAGTATTCTAAAATACTTTCTTTAACCCCATTTAGGGTTTCTAATTTTTCTCTTTCCTTACTTTCAATTCTTCTCAGATGAATTTCACCTTCACTAGTTTAGGCATAGTCCTTGCTGAGCGCTGTAGGCTAAATTTGCAGATGCCCTGTCAATTAAACCCAAGTTTAATTACATGTAAGCTGTGTAGCTAGAGAAGAATTCTTATAGTTATGAGAATTTTCATCAGCATGTTGACTAAACCTTTGGAGGGACACACACGGTGTGGTCTTAAACACGCAACAGCTGTGACCCACTATGGAGTGTTGGTCCAGGCAAATCTAAAGGTTAGTCACTAGTGCTATTGATTATTCTCAATTTCAGATCATTCCCGCTGTTTTGATCACTTATTTAAGTCCATTTTATTTTTATTTTACTTCGATAATAATAGCAGTCAGCTATTCACTTGTCTATTCTGTCATGTATATGATTTATTTCCATTTCCTCTCTTGTTCAAATGTGGTTCCATTTCCCATAGGGCCCAGAAAGGAACACGAGACACCTTTATTTGTGATTTTGTTTATTTTCAACAAGTGCACTAATTTTTATGACCCTGCAACACAAGTAATTTCAACGATTACTAGGGCATAACTATAGTCCTGAGGATTGATAATAAGCATAATTTGAATAGGAAAGCTGTCCTTTTTCCTCCTATTCTTCACTTCGTCAAGCCGTAGTGAACCACCAGTTAAGTCCAGAGAAATATTTTAGTCATAAGAACCATCTTAAGTCATTTATTTCATCTCGGCTATGCCCTTTCCAGGAAATACTCTCGGAACCACACAAATCTTAGCCTCCTAACATCCACAGCTAAGATGATAAGGATACAATACACACTTCACTAGCTAGCTACACATGAAATACCTAGCTTTATGCTACATATCTAGCGAACCCATTAAACCGTGGCTCTGAACTTTCTAGGGTCATGCATTAGTCTCTCACCACAGGTGTGCCAAAATGTTGCAGATCCTCTGCTTAACCTGACCTTAACCGGTTAGGAGACCGAAAAGACTGACAAGCCATCGCGAGGAACACTGTTCCACCCATGGCTGCTGACATCCGACGGCACCAGAGCCAACGGAACTGCACCATGAGAGAAGAGGACAAACGACCCATGACCCAAGCCAGAGTTACAGCCACACCGGGGTGATCAAGATTCTCATCTCCTTACCCCACCTTATGGGTATAAAACAGAAGGTAAACAACCTCACATAATAGACCACAGCGTCCCACAAGGAGCGGACCTGTGCCCAAAGCCTTACAGACCAGCTAGACACTGAGGTTCGAACCAGATTAAATGCAGCTGGACTGAGCATGCCCAGGACCAGCACAAAACTGTCACCATGGCAACAACCCAGGTACCAGCCAAGCCCCTTGGAGAAGCCATGGAGGACAGCACCCTCAACCTGCAAACACCACAGGAAGACCAACGGCTGTCAACGACAGCATCCTCTTCCATACCCTTCACACAGGTGTCAATCTGAGGCTCCGCAAGGACAGCTGGACGCACCTGCCTCGGAGTTACTGGAGCCACTGACACACGCAAAATAGCTCCCTGCACAGGACTCACCCGAGGAGTCCTGTAAGGTACAAGCTTCCGACTCCTTGCCCACCCCAGCTTAGGCAAGCTTGCATCGGCACCACCATAAGGACAGAACAACACTTCAATCTTTCAGACCTCTCGTGACTGAGAGGCTAACAACCACCTTCTGACCTCCGGCCACCAGCACCAGGTCAGCTTGAAAACCTCTCTATGCTACATAGAGGCCTAACCACTTCATACAACCACAAGGAAACACCTGCCCCAAAACTAATGAACTTCAGAATGCCCCAACACCTGCTGCCTCAACACCTGCTGCAGAGACCTGGACTTGGCTACTGTCCACATCACCAGCCGTGGAACGACCACCGCTCCAGAAGACACGAGCAACCAGAGCCTTCCAGCCTTCTATGACAAGTGTGTGTCTGATCTCTCTGCACTTCCAACTTCGCTCGTGGTTGTCCTTGAGGAGGGACAACAACGATCGAAAGGGGGGATCTGTAGGGTATGGAGCAATCAGACACATACTAATTATTCATTATATACAAAGGTTTATGAAACTCCTCACACAGCCCAAATGAACAAACACAAGGGCAGAAACAGTGTCAGGTTACAGGGCATGATAAGGAGATTTTACGACCTCCGAGGAATGTGGCCACATACTCAAGAGAGAGACTATGAAACAGAAACCCTCTTTAAAACAGACTTTGCTGCATTAATCATAGACTAACTGATCTATAAATGAACATGCATAAAACTTTGAAAGAAACAGTGTAAATGGTTTACTGTCTCGTGTACTATTAGGTATATATTATGGTATGTATCCTGGTATACAACCAACTAACGATCAATGTAACCTCACCTGTATCATGCCTCCTAACTAATTAATCCTCATTTAATGACTCACACTTCGATGTACATCACCTTCTTCTAGAATGCGGTGTGGATGTGTTATAGCTATTTTAGCATTAATGAAGGTATAATCATATTATGGGTCAAAGATCCGTAAATCAACTAAGAGCCACTTTCCCTCTCAGACATGTCCCCTTTCTTATTGGTCGAGTTCAACCCTTAGGGGAGGATCTTCTCCAGGCCTTATTAGAGACAGTCCACATGTGACCTCCCTCTCTTAGTTCTTTCATCCAGCCGCAACACTGTTCTGGTGATACTGGGGAGCCCCCTCCCCCTCCACGGGGGCCCCAGGGCCCAGCAGGCCTCGACTCCAACCAGATATGGGCTCAGGCAGGAGAGAGATGACTCTCTCACAAAGAACCAAGGACAATCTCAAGAGTTTTGGAACAAAGACTCCAACCAACAACGACTCCAATCACCCATCCTTCCGACTTCCTCACTTCTCCTGGGTGCTCGGCGTGGCCTCAACAGAGTCCCAGGCCTTGCCCAAACCAGCCATGCGTTCCTGGAGAAAGAGAACGCTCAACCAACTTCCACTTGACACTGCCGGAACCATCAACGACTTCAATTTTCAACAACTTCAAGAATTGTTCCCATTACAAATGCAAGTATTCAATTCAATGAAATGTGAAAATGAAATTCTGATGGTTCTTCTCATAGACCCTCTTCCGGTTTACAATTTCATCCTATCACTAACCTATTTATGTATTCATGTGTGTATGTTGTTTAGTTTATTTATATTCATATAAATATCTATATTTAGTTAATAAAACTTGTACATAATATGTATTTGGTTCTGTTTTGTTTGCAATACAAGTCACTTTACGATCACGGTTTTTGCTACTGGCTCAAAGTACTGTACAGGCGAAGAAATAATTATTCTTCTGTGGCCATGGAAGATACCCTTTTCTTAGAATAAATTAATAATCAAAAGAGTTCGTTGGAAGAACTGATTAATTGATTGTAATAATAATTCAGCCACAGCAAGTTAATCCAATTAACTGACCCAAATATTTATAATTAATAATAACAAGATATTATTGATTATTAATATTTCCAAAAAGCTGAGTTCCTTACATTTGGTTATTTTTTGCTTTTTTTCATGGCACCTTTGAGATTTAGTTCATTGAAAATTAATGGGTGTCGTGAGGTTTTGAAAAGGACTAGTCTTTTTGATTATATTATTATGAAAAAAAGTAGTGTTGTTTTTTTACAGGAAACTCACACAGATGTAAATAATCAATTTCAGTGGCAGAGTGAATGGGATGGACAGGTTGTTATGAGTCATGGTTCTAGTATCAGTGCAGGAGTGGCTATTCTTCTTGGAGTTGAGTTTAAGGAACAGAATGTGAGCGTTTTTGATGTTCTACCAGGTAGATTGCAAAGAGTAGATGTTGCTTTACATGGGCTTAATTTTTCACTCTTCAATGTATATGCCCCTAATATTGGGACTGAACGTACACTTTTTTTGGGGAAACTTCATACAGCATTAAGCAGTGTCCCACAGGGTAGGTTTATTGTTTTGGCTGGAGATTTTAACTGCACTTAAGATCATACAGTGGACAGGAATCATGAAGAACCTCATAGGTCGTCAGCAGATGTTTTTAGAAAATTGATAGTTTTTCATGATCTTGTGGATGTCTGGAGAGAAGCTTTTCCTGATGTAAAACAATATACGTGGATAAAAGTAAGTTCGAATAGGGTTTCTGCAGCAAGACTTGACAGAATTTATGTACAAAGAAGTGTTTGTGAAAAGTTTTTTGATAGTTGTATTATTCCTACCCCTTTCTCAGACCACCATTATATGTCTGTCAATGTCACATCTGCACAGAGAACATTTAAATGTCCCTACTGGCGTTTTAAAAATAAGCTTTTGCAGGATCACAACTTTGTGCACTCTTTGACACTTTTCTGGGAGATGTGGAGAGAGAGTAAATCTCAGTACAAGTCCCTGAGTCAGTGGTGGGACATTGGTAAAGTTCAAGTCAAGATGTTTTGTCAGAAGTATACTGCCCACAACAAGAATACTCTTGAAAACAAAATGAGACAGCTTGAACAAGATATTTTGCAGCTGAACATTGAGCAATATGATGGAAGTACTGTTGAAGCGTTGGAAACAAGGAAAATTCTTCTCCACAATCTCCTGGAAGAGAAAGCCAAAGAGACTCTGATTCGTGCAAGGTTTACATCTTTTAATTGCATGGATCCGCCAACATCTTTTTTTTTCAATTAGGAGAAGAAAGTTGTTGATAGAAAAATCTTAAGTCGTCTGAAACTTCCAGAAGGAGGTGAAACAACTGATGAGCATGAAATAATTACTCAAGTACTGCTTTTTTATGAAAATCTTTATAGAGCAGAACCATGTGATGGAGAGATAACAGAAACACTTCTCCAGGATGTACCGCATCTGATGGAGAGTGATAAGGCCAAGCTTGATCAGCCTTTGCACATGAACGAACTGACTGCTGCTATTAATGATATATCTTCAGGCAAGGCTCCGGGTTTGGATGGCTTAACGGCAGAATTTTATAAACAGTTTTGGTCAGTGATTGGAGAAGACTTGTTCTCAGTTTTTTTAGAGTGCTTTGAAAGAGGCACCTTCCCGCTGAGTCTACGAAGAGCGCTTATCACCTTGCTACCCAAGAAGGGGGATTTGGCGGATATAAGAAACTGGCGACCAGTGTCTTTGCTTGGCGTGGATTATAAGATACTGTCCAAAGCGTTAACTAATAGATTAAAACTTTATATATCAACAATAATTCACGTAGACCAGTCATACTGTATTCCAAAACGTACGATATTTGATAATTTGTTTCTGCTTCGTGATTTGATTTCATTTGCCAGAGATAATAATGTTAATGTGGGTTTTTTATCTTTGGATCAGGAAAAAGCGTTTGATCGTGTGGATCATGAGTTCCTTTTTAAATGTTTTGAAGCATTCGGTTTTGGTTCTTCTTTTCGTTCTTATGTTAAATTATTGTATACTGATATCTATAGTTTCTTAAAAATAGGCGGTTCACTCACAAGACCTTTTTCAGTTGGCAGAGGCATACGGCAAGGATGTAGTATGTCAGGTATTTTATATGCCATGGCCATTGAAACATTGCTAACGGCTCTGAGGCGTCAACTTTGTGGTATTTCAACGGCGGGCCATTTTACATCAGAGATGGTAACTGTTAAACTCAGCGCTTATGCTGACGACGTCACTGTAATAATAAGATCAAATGAAGATGTGTGTAATCTGGAAGCGGCTCTTGAGATTTATCAAAGAGCCTCCTCAGCTCGAGTCAACTGGGAAAAAAGTGCATCTTTGTTATTAGGCCGATGGGAGGAAGAAGGTAGGCCTATTCCAAAACTTCCTCAGCGCTGCCCCTGGAGTTCAGGGGGGTTTAAAGTGCTGGGGGTTTTCCTTGGAACAGAGCAATACATGCAGAAAAATTGGGAAGGCTTTTATGAAAAGGTGGCTGGTCGCTTACAGAAATGGAGGTGGATTCTCCCCCAATTGTCGTATAGAGGGAGGGTTCTTGTTGTAAACAATTTAGCAGCATCTAATCTGTGGCATCGTTTGACTGTTATTGACCCCCCAAAAGAGCTATTACAAAAACTACAGAAGGACTTTGTTGATTTTTTTTGGGGTGGTTTTCACTGGCTTCCTTCTGGAATTTTATATTTGCCAGTAAATGAAGGAGGACAAGGACTGATTGAACTGTCAGCTAAAGTCAGAGCAATGAGACTAAAGTCTGCCCAGAGACTGCTTTTTTCTACAGAATTTATTCCTTGGGTGTCATTTGGACTAACTTTACTAAGATCCCTTTGTGGTAGTGCTCTTGATAAGCAACTGTTTTTGATGTCACCTTTTATTGAAAATGTTACATTTGGTGCTAATTTCTATGCATCGGTTTTGAAATCTTGGGAAGTGTTTAGGTTGAATCGATCTGAAAATGATCATTATGGCTTGAATGAACCACTGTTTTTTAATCCTTTTTTAAGAAATGTTTGCGTATCTAATAGTATAGTTAAGTTATGTTTGAAGAAAGGTTTTACTAAAGTAGGACACTTGATTAATTTAGACTTAAAAGAGTGGAGATCAGCAGAAGATGTTGCCAGAGAGGTTGATTTGAGGTCTGTGAGGGTGCTAGAGCAGTTGATTTCAGGCTTGAAGCTGCTCTTCCTTCTCCTCTTCTTCAGTTTGTAGAGCTTTCCTTAGAGGGTGGGCCTACACATCTCATGTTTCCTATTTTAGGTGTGTGCCCTGGAGTTTGCCCTGAAACCAGTCAGGTTGGGAAGTTGCTAAAGTTTGAGAGATTAAAAGGGCTAGTTTTTCATACAGTGGGAAAAAAAGATATGTATCAGGCTTGTGTAAAAACAGCTTATTTTAAAGATCTTCATGATAGATATGATACAAAATGGAGAGGAAAACTCACAGTTGCAGATGAGATTAATCCTTCTTGGAGGCTTTTTTATAAAAGTCCCCTTCCAAAACGTTCAGGTGATCTACAATGGAGAGTATTACATTGTGTATTAGCCACTAATGTTTTTGTGTCCAAATTCACTTTGAATGTTTTGCCCTTATGTCATGCTTGTAATAGTCATGAAACGGTCTTTCATGTTTTCATTGAATGTCCAAGGTTGGTGCCACTTTTTGCATTGCTGGGAAGAATTATTGATGGGTTGGGTTTTGATTTTAACAAAGTACTTTTTATTTATGGCTGTAGGTATTCTAAAGTGAACAAGGATCGCTGTACTGTTGCTAATTTTATACTTGGGCAAGCGAAACTAGCTATATGGAAGACTTGTAGACTTGCTCTTGAAGGACGAATTGTTAAAGTTCTTAGTCTGTTTACAGCACTTGTTGAATCAAGAATAAGGGCAGAGTATATATTCTTTAAAACTACAGGAAATATGGTTGAATTTATGTACAAATGGTGTGTAAATAGTGGTTTGTTTGTGTTGTGTGAAGATGACTCTTTATCTTTTGTTTGGTGAACACTTTTGGATAATTCTTGTATTACTGTTAAGTGTGTAATGTAATTTTTGATTGAGTAAATAATTTTAAACGTCTCTCTTTCTCTCTCTCTCTCTCTCTCTCTCTCTCTCTCTCTCTCTCTCTCTCTCTTTCTCTCTCTCTCTCTCTCTCTCTCTTTCTCTCTTTCTCTCTCTCTCTCTCTCTCTCTCTCTCTCTCTCTCTCTTTCTCTGTCACTCCCTCTCTCTCTCTCTCTCTCTCTCTCTCTCTCTCTCTCTCTCTCTCTCTCTCTCTCTCTCTCTCTCTCTCTCTTCTGAAATTTTAAACCCAACCTGAGAAAACGTAAGGCGATGAGAACGATGAGGAAATTATTTTCCTGTTGTCTATCACTTTTTGACTTTGCAAGGAACTTTTTCTTTATTGATTAAAGTAACAAGGGTGCTATGTAGCGGCTTTTTCTCCATGGTTGAAAGAAAGTGTGGGAAAAAGCTGTGTTGGCAACGGGAGCGGGTCCGGCTGAGCCCCCACACATCTCGAACCCACGGCACCAGGTGTCCCAAGCATTCAAAGGATGCTCTTATTCATAGACAGGACCAGATTAAAACTCTAAATTTGCAACTGAATGCTGATATAAACCTGGAAATATATCTCCATTAGGAACTCGCCCATTACTGGAACAATGAGGCCTTTGTGTAAGGCTTTATGTTTATCAAGAATGCTGAGGTTTTGAACGAGGCAGGTGTGTGTGTGTGTGTGTGTGTGTGTGTGTGTGTGTGTGTGTGTGTGTGTGTGTGTGTGTGTGTGTGTGTGTGTGTGTGTGTGTGTGTGTGTGTGTGTGTTCCAACTGTTTACATGTTAATTTCACACTTAACAGTCCTTGTCCATAGCTATTTATACATAAAATGCTAATCAATTTTCTTTCACCTTTCTGTCTCTTTACATCAGTTGTACGCACTTGACTGTAGATATGCTAATGCCAATATGTGTGTGTTTAATATCGTGACAACTTGAAGTCCAGAGGAATCCCATGACTGGTACTTTAGAATGAAAGATTCTTTTGTTAATTCGCACTCCTTTTTCTGGATCAGGTTGTTTTGAATGACAAAAGACAGTCATGAAAGAATTGTTTTCACATCTGTGGAAACATATTCAAACAAACACATACATCTGAGAGCTGGAAAATAATATATATTATATGACTGTTGATATGCCAGATCACAGAAAAGTTCTGAAGAAAAACTTTATCAAAAAAAAGTGAGACAGAGATTTTTAGGCGTGCAGAAATTATAAATTTGCTCTCTCTTTCTTCAGTCTGGAACAGTAACCTTGCCATATGTTTGATGTTTGCTTATCTCTATTAAAACAAAATAACCATATATTAAAATGAGAGCAAAGCATTTATGTTGAGTATAAGTCAAACAGAATAGCATTCAAGGTTGATGAGAGCACTTGACGAGTGACAATGAGCACCTGGACTGTAGATTTTGCTTGATTTTAAAAGTTCTCTTTATTCTCAGTTGATTTACATTTGATGATAAGGTTTTTTTTTTAAATAAGTAAATAAACGTCTCTTTTGATAGGAATACTTGATAACTTTTTCTTTTTTCTTTGCTGAATTCAGCTCTTTATCATCTGAGAGCATGTACATGCAGTCACATTTTACACAAATTAATTGCTGTATATATGGAAATATAAAGAATTGATTTATTTCTTTATTTTACTGTCAATGCCATCTTCAAGTGTCTTTTCTATTGTGGTAGAAGCTATCAAAGTTGTTCTGTAATATCTAATGGACTCTTCCAAGCAGTTGCAACATTAAAGTGTTATATTTAAAACATTATTTATGAATTAAAAAATGCAATAGTAATTGTAGCATTAATTAATTAATGCCGCCTCTGAGGTGCATTAAATGCCTAAATACAATCTAATACATGCAAATACCACTTCAAGTGCAAAGATGGATTTTGTTGATACTAATTACATTTGATTTGTAACAGCCCTATAATGTTTTATTATTCTAACTGAATTAATTTATTACATTTAAGAACCACATATGGATTCACACAGTGTTATGATGAGGACTAAGAAAGCTTATGCGGATCCATGTGCAGAGTGTATAATGAATCAGCTGCCAGCAAACTGTATAGAAAAACAAGCAAGGTTAGTACCAGGAAACAGTCCAAACGAGGCAAACAGATCCAAAACAGAAGGAAAACTACAAGAGAGTCCAAGACAGATACACAAAAAAATCCCAAAAGAAGGTTCAGAACTATATCCAGATGTGTCATCCCCGATATGCTGTCCGACCATCTAGCTTGAGAAGAGGTGGAGGAACGCCAACCAGGCCCTCCCGCTGATTTCAAGAGGGAAACATGGAAGGGGGGAAAGATATGATAGTGAGATGGCGGCAATAGCTTATAAGTAACAGCATTCACTTGTTTGACAAATTTTGAAAGGGCCGAAATGTCCAGGGCGGAGGGTGGAAAAAGGGCAATGATTTTGGTCGCCTGGATCTTTTGCTGATAGACTGCCCACTGTAGGTGTACATGTGTGGCGTCCTAGACATGTACTCTGCGTCAATGATACACAGCATGAAGCTCAGAAGGTTCACTGGACCAAGGAAAGAGAGGTGTTTGAAACCCCGATTCACACTCGAAGGGAGTTAAGCCAGTTGAATAATTGCGGAGGGAATTTTGGGTGGGAAGCAGAAGTGGTTCCAATTGTTCTGTATCTGTGAGCAGTAAGTGCGGAGAACTGACTTATATCCTAGCTGGGGCGCTAGCTCTATCCATCTTGACAGAGGTCTCGGGATGAGAGTCTGGAGCGGCGGTCATCTCGGGAAGAGACTCTGGAGCGGCGGTCATGCCGGGACGAGGCTCTGGAGTGACGGCCATGATGGTTTGAGATTCTGGAGCGGCGGCCATCTCGGGACGAGACTCTGGAGTGGCGGTCATGACGGGACGAGACTCTGAAGTGGCAGTCATGATGGGACGAGACTCTGGAGCGGCGGTCATGAGGGGACGAGACTCTGGAGCGGCGGTCATCTCGGGACGAGACTCTGGAGCAGCTGTCATGACGGGACGAGACTCTGAAGCGGCGGCCATGATGGTTTGAGATTTTGGAGCGGCGGCCATCTCGGGACGAGTCTCTGGAGTGGCGGTCATGACGGGATGAGACTCTGGAGCGGCGGCCATCTCGGGACGAGACTCTGGAGCGGCGGTCATGACGGGATGAGACTCTGGAGCGGCGGCCATCTCAGGATGAGACTCTGGAGTGGCGGTCATGACGGGATGAGACTCTGGAGTGGCAGTCATGACGGGACGAGACTCTGGAGTGGCAGTCATGATGGGACGAGACTCTGGAGTGGCAGTCATGACGAGACGAGACTCTGGAGCGGCGGTCATCTCGGGAAGAGACTCTGGAGCGGCGGTCATGCCGGGACGAGACTCTGGAGCGGCGGCCATGATGATTTGAGATTCTGGAGCGGCGGCCATCTCGGGACGAGACTCTGGAGTGGCGGTCATGACGGGACGAGACTCTGGAGCGGCGGTCATGACGGGATGAGACTCTGGAGCGGCGGCCATCTCAGGATGAGACTCTGGAGTGGCGGTCATGACGGGATGAGACTCTGGAGTGGCAGTCATGACGGGACGAGACTCTGGAGTGGCAGTCATGATGGGACGAGACTCTGGAGTGGCAGTCATGACGAGACGAGACTCTGGAGCGGCGGTCATCTCGGGAAGAGACTCTGGAGCGGCGGTCATGCCGGGACGAGACTCTGGAGCGGCGGCCATGATGATTTGAGATTCTGGAGCGGCGGCCATCTCGGGACGAGACTCTGGAGTGGCGGTCATGACGGAACGAGACTCTGGAGTGGCAGTCATGATGGGACGAGACTCTGGAGTGGCGGTCATGACGGGACGAGACTCTGGAGCGGCGGTCATCTCGGGACGAGACTCTGGAGCAGCTGTCATGACGGGACGAGACTCTGGAGCGGCGGCCATGATGGTTTGAGATTCTGGAGCGGCGGCCATCTCGGGACGAGTCTCTGGAGTGGCGGTCATGACGGGATGAGACTCTGGAGCGGCGGTCTTGATGGGTTGAGACTCTGGAGCGGTGGCCATCTCGGGATGAGACTCAGGAGCGACGGCCATCTCGGGACGAGACTCTGGAGTGGCGGTCATGACGGGATGAGACTCTGGAGCGGCGGCCATCTCGGGACGAAACTCTAGAGCGGCGGTCATGACGGGATGAGACTCTGGAGCGGCGGCCATCTCGGGACGAGATTCTGGAGCGGCGGTCATTACGGGATGAGACTCTGGAGCGGCGGCCATCTCGGGACGAGACTCTGGAGTGGCGGTCATGACGGGATGAGACTCTGGAGCGGGCGGCCATCTCGGGACGAGATTGTGGAGTGGCGGTCATGACGGGACCAGACTCTGGAGCGGCGGCCATTTCGGGACGAGACTCTGGAGTGGCGGTAATGACGGGATGAGACTAGAGCGGCGGTCTTGATGGGATGAGACTCTGGAGCAGTGGCCATCTCGGCATGAGACTCTGGAGTGGCGGTTATGACGGGATGAGACTCTGGAGCGGTGGCCATCTCGGGGACGAGACTCTGGAGCGTCGGTCATGACGGGATGAGACTCTGGAGCGGTGGGCATCTCGGGATGAGACTATGGAGCGGTGGGCATCTCGGGGTTAGACTCTCACGCTTTCTGACTGAAAGAAACCACCAGCTGACCCAAAACCTGTGCTTATACTGTGGGGCAAGCGGTCATTATATTGGCACTCGTCCCATTCATCCTCCATGCCCTATGTTGAGTTCAGTTTGCAGTAAATCCTTTACCTTCTCAGCGCTGTCTACTACCGCGACACTGATTACTGCTGATCTTGTCGTTTCAGTCTCTGCTCTCCTGGACTCTGGGTCAGCCGGTAATTTCATCTCTAGTGACCTCTGCTGGCAGCTCCAGCTCTAGAAGACTCAAACCACGACCCCATAAAAGGTTCAATCAGTAACGGGAAGAGCTTTCATTCGAGGATGTCTGAGATTTCAAGTGAGGCCAATAACACTGCGAGTTGGCTATCTGCATGAGGAAATATTTACCCACTGGTTCCGGAGGAGGCCCCTGGCTCATACAACATCAACCAGAGTTATCCTTGACCATGGGCGACGTTCTGCGAAGAGGGTCCACCTCCTTCCCTGCCTGTTTTCCTCGATTTCCACGACCTACTACCAAGCAGTGACAGTGTCTGTGAATGTTACTTGCATTGAAAGCCCTGTGGATAAGCAGTCCACCTGTTATGCCCCATACACATACGTCTTTTGCCAGAAACGAGCCTCAAAAAATTACCACACCACCGACCATGGGACTGTGCCATCGACCTGGATCCGGGTGAGTCAGTACCCTGTGGATGTGCCTATCCACTCTCCATACCTGAACAGACGGCCATGGAAGAGTACCTAGAGTAAGTTCTTCAACAAGGCTACGTCCATCCCTCCACTTCTCCTGCTCCTTCCAGTTTCTTCTTTTTCCCCTACGCACCTGACTTGGCTTTACTTGGGTCGTCTCCTAATCAAGGCCCTCAAAATATCTCCTGATCGACGTTTAATAATATTTATTCTCTAACACGTCTACTAATCGAAGTCAGCTAAGTCGGTCAATGCCTTGACCCCTATGAACACTATCCCTTGGAAAATAAGATCTCTAACTAGACAGACTCCAGACAATGCCTTTGAATATGCTTTAATCAGAGGGATTCAGAGAGAATCCCACCAGCAAAAAGAATACAATTTTTTTTATAGAATAGGAGCATGGCAAAGGTGACATGATACATTACACCAAGAATGTCTACCTTGGTGGTCCAGGAATGCCATTTCTGGCTAAACCATCAGAATCTCAGAACAGCTCTTTGTCTACTTCGGAGGCCAGCTGAAGGGAAAGGCTGTCTCCAAACAGAGGCTGACCCACTGGATAGTGGATGCCATCGTCTTGGCGTGGCCACCGTGATTTTGCCAAGAAAGAGATGTTCCTGGATCAACATATTTTATTGATCCTGGATTAACATTCACCCTGGTTCTAAGCCTAAACTTGACATAAACTGTAAACTTGTCCCTCAAGTTTATTGTCCCTCAAGTTTAAGGTTGATTGGAAAGTTGTTCCAGGATCAACAAAGATGTTGATCCAGGAACATGTGGTACTTGGTGAAATCACGTTTACCGTTTTGGCGTACCAGGTTCGGGGCGAGCTGTTTCCCCTTGGGATGAGAGCTCACTTGACTCTGAGTGTTGCTTCTTCCTCAGACATCTGTAGAGCTGCGGGCTGGGCAACACCTGACACATTCACCAGATTATACAATCTCTGAGTGGAGCCGGTCTCTTCCCGTGTGTTGGGTACGAGCAGGTAATGTGCGGGGGGACTGGCTCGGTGTCTTCACCATTCTCCAGGTGAGCTTCCTGTTGGCCTCTGCGGGGGGACTAAGCTTACATCGGGTGCTGGAAATGCGTAGTGATTGTGGCGTTGTTATTTTCTTAGGGATTCCAATTCGTCAGTCTATTCTGACATAAAGTCGAACGTGACTGACTGATAGGGAACTTCTAGATTAATAATGTAACCCTGTTCTCTGAAGGAGGGAATGCAGACTCAATCCATGTGCCACCGCTGACCTAGACGTTCTGTGTACAAAAATATTTCTACATTATTCAAGCACCCCCATAAAAATGCTTTAGTCTGTTGTCCAGGTCTAAACTGTTGTTATTTCACAACATTTCATATGAGCTGCTATGCTTTGTTTCCAATGAATAAATTATTATTATATTATTATTATTATCATATATTTATTTATTTCAAATATATATTTGACAATCTTGTGTATCTATCTGTACCTATGAAGAACCCATAAGATAGCCGATGTTTTGAGGGATAGAGCTGCAGGAACGCTGTCACAAATTATATGAATCACATTGCTTGTTTTCTTCTCCCTGTAATTATGATGCTAATATCGACACTGAACAAAGAAGCAATTTCAATGACTGATGTGAGTGAATTAGGCCATCCTCTACAAAGGATAGAATAGCTTTTGCTATTGTAATAGCTATAAAACTGAGCTGTGAAAAGCCAGAAATGATTGTGATTTCATCTGCATGCTTATACCATCACCTGAATTGTGCGTGGCTTATTGTTGAAATATCATAACTTGATGAGTGAAAGCCCTCAAATGAACCTCCTTACAATGGCATCCAAAATTACCATTTATGCCAACATCACAAATGTAGTAGAACAATTAGTCATGTTCCTATGCAAAAATTAATTTAGAGCGAGATGCAGGAGATGAGACGCCAGAACAAAAGCAGCTTTTTGTGGGTTCTTTAGTCTGACAGGGATAATTAGATATATGAAATTGAAATTCCTCTGTGGGGGGTCCTGTTGACAAGGCTGTTGTTGTGTTGGAGCACTCGGACACAGCCTGATGCTTTTGTGTGTGTGTGTGTGTGTGTGTGTGTGTGTGTTTAGTTTACGCTGCTGCGGCTTCTCATCCCTTCCAGAGACACACTCAAACTCTCACAACCTCTTTGATACCAGTATCACAATGAAATACACATCACCATACATCAAACTTAATTTTGTTACCTTTTACAATTTATAATTAAATTTATAATATAATTTATATTATTAAAGCAACACCAAGGAACTTTTCCTCTGCGGTCGCCCTACAGGTTGGAAGCGGAATTGTCCATTACCGCTGTCGTAAATAATTTAGCCTACCGCCGCCGACTGTCGCACACACATGCTCGCTGTTTATCCAGCACCGGCTGTGGAATCAACAATGGCCACAGACAAGGTAGAGTATGATGCATGATTTTATGAAAGACATCACAAACGAAGAAAAACTATGTATGCCGTAAAGCAGTCGAATTTTGTAGTTCTTTCTTGTGCTCCGGTTACTACCCGAAACCCGAAGTTACATAGTGCCAGTAAAAGCGATACAGGCCACGCCAGGCTATGGCAGACGTGTCATTCAACCTATTGTAAGTCGATGTACCATCACAAGGGTCTTGGAAATATATTATGAAGGTTGAAAAACTACATAGTGTTACTTTAATATTATTATTGTTATGTTATAGCTTTCACAGTTTTGTGCAACATTGTGGATGTATAACTTTTTGTTTATTAAAGTTAATTTTAAAAATCTGTCCCTGGAAAATTGAACAGGAATATTCAGATTTCTGTGTTTGAAACACAATTTCCTAATCCTAACACTTTTTTTTGTGGCGAAAATAAAACCTCTTGACCTGCGTCTTATTTCTCATACTATTTTTCTAAATATAAAGAGCATCTAATATCCACAGAACGGTGTAATGAGTATCCTAAATCACGAGTCCTTTATTTTTTGTTTAATAAATAAATAAGAAAATATAAAGATACATCTTAATACAATGGTTTAAATGCAGTAATTATCTCTGGTATTCAGCACTTTGTGTTCTGTCTTCCGGTTTGTATTTCCACAGCATGAAGGAAAGATCTTACGGATTTATTAATGAACCGCTCATTGTAAAATTTTCCAGGTGTACTGACATTTGTTATGAAAAATCGCTTCAAACATTACAAAGTTATTTGAAATTTATATTTGTGAAATGTGTTTGTGAAAAAAATTATAATGAAATTGTTTCAATCTAGAAATGCAATGCAACGAAAGCCACAGGCTGATTATGTTCTATTTCAAATTTTATGATAACTTTAAGACTGTCATGTGAGTTTATTCTGAGGAGACTAACATGCAACTTCAGCCCGTTCTCTCGTGTTTAATCTTCATGTCCCGTCTCCTGCACACATCCACACATGTGAGTTTAACTCTTGTGTAAAATCAAAACACTTTTTTCTGATTTATTTGCTGACAAAATCCCCATACGGAAATGTAATATATGTACATATATTACGTAAATATACATATATTAACTATATCCACATAGAAAGTGAAAACATATATGTGCATATATATCTGCCCATATATAAAACCTATTAGAAAATGGAACAATTTCATATATTGACATATAAAACTAGCCCATACATTTTATGTATGTATAGTAGTGTTTTTTATATATATGTCACATATATAATGGTAAATGGACTGCCTTTATATAGCGCTTTAACAGACCCACGGCCACCAAAATGCTTTACATATTCCCTCACATTCAGCCATTCACGCACTCAATCATTCCTTCATTCATACACCGACGGCGGTGTCAGCCATCGGCACATCCAGCTCATTGGGAGCAGCCGGGTCAGAGCCGGTCCGAGCCGTTTGGGGACCCTAAGCAGAACTTGATTTGGGGGCCCCTCCCACTACACGAAGTCACCTGTGCTTGACGATTATTGACATAAATGTCACGCAATAATGATACATTATAAATGAATACAGTGAGGTTATATATTAATTCAAAATAAATACTTAATAAAAACAGATGCCTACTTAAATAAAAAAGTTTTGACTTTTACTTTACTCTTTTACTAACTCTTTGAAACTTCTTAAAACAAACTGTCTCAAAACAAATAAAATAAATTATTTGCTAAAATAATGACAAAACTGAGAAATCAAAAACATAGTGGCCCTCATTTATCAAAAGTGCGTACACCAAATTTCCAGCGTACACCTGGCGTACACCCAAAACGTCTCAGGTTACGTATGTTGATCAAATATCTGCCTTTTTCTTAATATTTTTATTTGTTTTGTTCACTTTTTCTTAACAAAACACTAACGATACCAATTCCTCAGAACTGGAAATCGCAGCACACTGGATCTGCAGGTGAAAGCTGAGATAGGGCGGGACCCGTCCCAACCCACGCTGTCAGATCCGATTTCGAACCCCAAAATGCGAGTCGCCGCCGTGTCTAGGCAACAGCGGGACCCGCGCGGGGAGCGCAAACCGTACCGTCCTCCTCAAAGAACGATCGGCGAGAGCGGAGCGTCTTCATAGATAGACTCATACAATGCTCACAATCAGCCCCCTCGAGGACTGACTGAGCATGCTCCACTCCCAAACAAGCAACACAAAGCTGATGTGTGTGTCCCCACCCGTATATAACGAGGGCAGGGAACAACACACCGTCTATAATCTTGCTTGCTCGCCATAATAATGATAGATATATTGGGCTTGACAGACAACAATAAATAGACAAGGACAGATATACAGAGAGCGCTTGCTGAAGGTGCAGAAGCTATCGCGGTCTGATTTCAGGGTTGCTTTATAGTTTCCTGGTCTATGACGTCACCTATGTCGTAGCGGGCTTCCATTGGACTGATTTTACACGTGCTTCACGACGTAATCACGCAGAGCGTTCCCACCGCGTCTCAAACGCAGCTTGAGTTCCCTTGAAAGGGAACTCCCGAAATTAAGGCCATAGAGGCCGCCATACTCCGAGTAGAATGGGCCCGCACAGCCATAGGTGAAGGCTGTCCCGCCGCTTCATAAGCCAATTAATAGCCTCGACTATCCCTTTACTCATCACCTGTTTAGATGCAGGGCATCCTCTCCTGAGTGACCCAAAATAAACAAATAATTGCTCAGATTTACGCCACAGAGAAGCTCTGTGAATGTAGGCATCTAAAGCCCGGACTGGACATAACAGGTTAAGCGTTTCCTGATCTGGGGTATTAAAGGGAGGAGGATAAAAGGCCTGCCGCACTATTGGGCCCCCAACATTTAGTGGGACCTTAGGAATATAACCCGGTCTAGGGTAGAGGAATGCTTTCACCATATTAGGTGCAAATTCCAGACATGAAGGAGCAACCGACAGAGCATGTAAATCACCAATTCTCTTGATAGACGAAATAGCAAGGAGAAATATAATCTTTAGAGTGAGGAATTTTTCTGAAACCTCCTCGATGGGCTCGAAGGCAGCCAAGGCCAGACCCTCAAGTACAATGGCCAAATCCCAAGCCGGTGCTCTAGATTGCAGTGCAGGCCTGAGCCTCAATGTACCACGGAGAAAACAAATAATAAGAGGATCTCTCCCAAGAGAAGAAGCCCCGAGAGGGGTGATAAGCAGATATAGCCGTTACGAACACCTTTAAGGTGGAGGGAGATAATCCAGCAGAGAAACGGTCTTGAGGAAATCGCACCATGTAGAGAACAGTTTCCATTTCAATGTACATAGTTTTCTCGTGGAAGGAGCTCTGGATTGAAGGACGGTCTCAACGACCTCAGTCGAGAGACCGGATTCTATGAGCTGGGCCCCCTCAGAGGCCAAGCCCACCGTTTCCACAACTCCGTTTAACCCTTTTCTATTATGTGCAGGACCCATAGAGAAATATTTGTCAGAAGTTTCCACGCTGCCAGAAATTCCGATAAGGGAACCAGTCTCTCGAGACTGGCATCTGGATTTGATTGAACAATCATTTCGGCGCCCTGAAGCGGCGAACCGGCAGGGAACAACCGAACTGACCGCTCTACAACCCTCCTCAGAGGATTGCATGGGGACGCTGACACCTCGGCGCCCTGAAGCGGCGAACCGGCAGGGAACAACCGAAGTGGCAGCGCTGCGACCCTCCTCAGAGAGTCGCACCCCAGCAGAACTCCTGGGAGCATTGATAACGGGGGGAATGTGTACAGGTGCAGCCTCGGCCACACCTGCACCATAGCGTCCAGTCCGAGAGGAGCTGGATATGTGAGGGAAAACCATAGCGAAAAGATCGACCTGAGCTTGACCAAAGATTTCCCATAGGAGCTCCACCACCACGGGGTGAAGTCTCCATTCCCCGGGCCTCAGCCCCTGCCTCAACAGGATATCTGCTCTGATTTACGAGATCGTCAGTGTGTTGTCCGGACCCTCCGCCGAGCGACCACTCATGATCACTTCCGACTTGTGAGGGAAGCATCCGTCGATAGCATAATGCGTCGACAAGAAACCCCCAACACTGGGCCTGGGCGAGGAACCAAGGTTCTTCCACATGACCGAGGCACGTAGGCATAGCCGCGTGACCTTGATCATGTGAAAACGGATTTCCCCTCGGAGAAAACCCCTTGGTCCTGAGCCACCACTGCAGGGGTCTCATGTACAGAAGGCCAAAAGTAATTACGTTGAACGCAGCTGACATGAGACCCACAGTCTGAAACTGTTTCACAGTGAGTGACTGGCCTAGATAAACCCATATTACACCTAGAAAAGTGGTCCTCTGAGCTGGGACGATCACACTCTTCTGGCGTTGAGTGGCAACCCCAACATCTTTAAATGAGACAGAACGACATCTCGATGCCGAACTGCCATATGCTCAAATTGAGCTAGGATCAACCAATCGTCGATATAATATAATACGCGAATGCCCTGGAATCTCAAAGGAGCCAGAGCTGCATCCACACATTTTGTAAAGGTGCGGGGTGATAAACCTAGGCCAAATGGAAGAACCCGATACTGGTATGCTTCGCCCCATTTTTAAAGCAAACCTCAGGAACTTCCTGTGATGAATAGATAAATGGAAGTACGCGTCCTTCAAGTCTATTGTGACAAACCAGTCCTCGGACTGAATCTGTGATACAATCTGTTTGAGTGTAAGCACTTCCTGCTCCATAACCAGAGCCTGCTGTGAGTCCACTACCGTAGGGAGGACCCCCTGAAATCTGGGCGGACGAGAACCGCTGTAACCCTTTTCTATTATGTGCAGGACCCATAGAGAAATATTTGGCAGAAGTTTCCACACTGCCAGAAATTCAGATAAGGGGAACCAGTCTCTCGAGACTGGCCTCTGGATTTGCTTGAACAATCATTTCGGTGCCCTGAAGCGGCGAACCGGCAGGGAACAAGCGAACCGACCGTTCTACAACCCTCCTCGGAGGATTGCACGGGGACGCTGACACCTCGGCGCCCTGAAGCGGCGAACCGGCAGGGAACACCCGAACTGGCAGCGCTGCGACCCTCCTCAGAGAGTCGCACCCCAGTGGGAGCCGAGGAGAAACGATTTCTCAAAACCGTCCCTCCTTTTATTTTTTATTTTTTCGACAGGACTTCTTGTCTAAGCTTTATTAGAGATGACGACAGTCCTCTTTTTATTTAGATCTTGCCTACCTCTAACAGCTTAGTTCCTACGACCCTCCTCGGAGGATCGTAGGAAAAAGCAGGCACCTCGGCACCCTGAAACGGCGAACCGGCAGGGAGACCGAACTGACTGCTCTACGACCCTCCTCGGAGGATCGCATGGGGACGCTGACACCTCGGTGCCCTGAACGGCGAACCGGCAGGGAACAACCGAACTGGCAGCGCTGCGACCCTCCTCAGAGAGTCGCACCCCAGAGGGCGCCGAGGAGAAACGATTTCTCAAAACCGTCCCTACCCCGGAGGGGACCACCCTTAGAAGCCTGATAGCCTCGGCATCAGGTCTTCTTCTTTGCACTCTATGCCAGTTTAAGGAACATAGATTGGTGAGGAAGAAACCTCTGGAACGCCGCTGAAAGGTTTAGTTTTCTTGAAAGCGGAGTGTCCAGAAGAACAGACATTTTTATCTTTCTTTTTCTTTATTTTTATATCAGAAAAACGTATACATATAAACATATATATATATATATATATATATATATATATATTCTCGAATATATTCTCGAATAGAGTCAATGCTGACATCCTCACATTCATCTATGTCCTTAAATACTTTACCCACCAGTACTGCCTCATAAAATTTATTTATTATTAAAGTTGGCTGGTGGGTAACGTCGGGGTTAAAAATGATGACGC
The DNA here is from genome assembly GCF_051911475.1 of Siphateles boraxobius. Lineage (NCBI taxonomy): Eukaryota > Metazoa > Chordata > Actinopteri > Cypriniformes > Leuciscidae > Siphateles > Siphateles boraxobius. Next base: position 519,336 of record NW_027508843.1, read on the forward strand.
CGACTCGGGAGAGAGAAAGCTCGCAATCATCTCTATAATCCAAGGCACTGTCATACCATGATACTTAATACCCATAACATTTACTCTAGTTAAGACGTTTGGGTATTAAACACATAAAATAGAAACCGGTTTATTCCACGATCTCGACACCTCAGTGTGGAGATAGGGAAAAACCAGTAGTCCCCGACGAGGAGGCTGAGATACAGAGTTTTCCTGTTTTTTAGATACATTTCATCTAATAAACTCTTTTTATTTTCACTCTCATAATGTTCAGCTGTCCAGTAAATATTTAACTAGCAACAGCATTAGAAAAACCTCCTTTAAAAAGCTCATCTTTACTCAACAGAGTTATGAGCTGCCCATTTATTGAAAAATCAAACATCTGCCTTTTTCTTAATACTTTTATTTGTTTTGTTCACTTTTTCTTAACAAAACACTAACGATACCAATTCCTCGGAACTGGAAATCGCAGCACACTGGATCTGCAGGTGAAAGCTAAGATAGGGCGGAGCCCGTCCCAACCCACGCTGTCAGATCCGTTTACAAAACCCCAAAATGCGAGTCGCCGCCGTGTCTAGGCAACAGCGGGACCCGCGCGGGGAGCGCGAACCGAACCATTCTCCTCAAAGAACGATCGGCGAGAGCGGAGCGTCTTCATAGATAGACTCATACAATGCTCACAATCAGCCCCCTCGAGGACTGACTGGGCATGCTCCACTCCCAAACAAGCAACACAAAGCTGATGTGTGTGTCCCCACCCGTAATATAACGAGGGCAGGGAACAACACACCGTCTATAATCTTGCTTGCTCGCCATAATAATGATAGATTGGGCTTGACAGACAACAATAAATAGACAAGGACAGATATACAGAGAGCACTTGCTGAAGGTGCAGAAGCTATCGCGGTCTGATTTCAGGGCTGCTATATAGTTTCCTGGTCTATGACGTCACCTATGTCGTAGTGGGCTTCCATTGGAATGATTTTACACGTGCTTCACGACGTAATCACGCAGAGCGTTCCCATCGCGTCTCAAACGCAGCTCGAGTTCCCTTGAAAGGGAACCACGGTGACTTTGATATTTATCAATATGGACGTTGGCGTACGGCACGCTCAAATCCTACGCCAGGTCAGGAGGTGGTGTACATGTACGCACGTTTTGAGTTAGTGCGGAAATGCGCAGAAAAACAATTCCTAACACCACAAAAAGCACTGACAAACTAAAAGATATGAGGAGCTCTTTTCCAAAACACGATAAACACCATTTTTAAAAATAAATTTGTATTTTATTTCTATTAATAAACTAGTGTTGTGTCTGCAAAGATGAAATCGATGATCACCATCTCCGTAGTGAACGCGCCTATAGAGAGAGTAGCCTATTTCTTTTCGTTTATAATTGTTTCGTTTAAAGACATTTCAAGCTTTCTTTATAGATATATTGCTCATGTCTGTGAGGCATATACTGAGTTTCGGTTAATTTGTGATGAGATGCGCTCCAGTTGACTACATGTCATGACTCATGATTATATTGTCTGCTATTTGCTTCTTATTTATTAAATCCAGGCAATTGGTTGATGAAAAAAATATTAAAATTAAGATACAATTTATACAAAACGAAATTCACTTTAAAGAAAGGCTTTCTACAAAACAAAACTTAATTAAGTGGCCAAAATCATGTCTGAGCATGTCTCCCGATATATTGCGCATCCTATCTTAGCCTATGTTCACTTTTCATAATCAATATAGATGGGGAAAAAATAATATTATTATTTTTTAACAAATATGAAACTAAATGCACTTAGTTAATGGCTACAACACGTAGCCTAATAGTAGGCCTGAATATTGTTATCATTACTTTTCAAGTTCGCCACGAATTACTATTAGCCTAAATGTGTTACTAAATGATTTGAATGTATTTTTAACATTGTTGTATTTAAGGACTGTATTTGTGTGTTATTTTTAAATTATTTGTTTTATGTGGTGGACAATATTGGAACGTGACATTGGAAATATTTATTTTTATTTTTACTATTTAATTTATTTTTACTATTTAATTTATTTTTACTATTTATTTTGTTTGGCTTTTATTTATTTGCACTTATTTAATTTATATTCATTTATTGTATGAGTCCCTGATTATATGTTGCATGTTCTCTTGTTGTTTTGTTGTTGTTTTTTTAGACAAAAAATGGATGGATTTAAAGCGTTTTGAAAAAAATATATAATTAACTTTGAATTTATCATCAACAATATTGTTGTTTGATTTAATAATAATTTTTCATGATGGTGATGGTCTCGATCTCCAGAGAAGTGTCTCCTCTTTGCCGTCTTCCGTGTGTACATGGCGTAAAATGAGGGTGTGTGGGAAGCGGATACTTGAATATATAGGGGCGTGTTATTCTAATGACGATCGTTTTCAGACGCGGCATTTATCAAGGGCAGGTATTGCGTACACCTGGATTTCAAAGGTACGCACAGCTTCATAAATCAGGCGGTGAGAGGAGTGTAAGCATAATCTTACGCCAACATATACGCCCGTTTCTACGCAAGAATGATAAATGAGGGCCATTAAGAGCAAGGGTTCAACAATGACAATTATTGTTGAAAACTGTAAAAATATTATTAATTCTCAACTGTCTCAATACAGTGTAACTGTCCTCAAAATCTTTTGTATTATTATTATTGTAACAGACTTTGATGGATTGTACATGACAGAATCCAACAAAGTCTGTTACTATAACACCGGTGGTAATGATATACTGGCGCTCGTTGTATGTGTGTATGCAATCTATTTTTCCCCTCGGGGCTTGCCGAAGATAGGAATGGGTAGTGTGCACTTGGTACTGGAGTGTCGCGGGTTTTTGGAGTTAGTGATCTGATGTGTGGTATAATAAAGTGGAGAAGAGTTCAAACTGCTATGTTTATTATTTATTCAAACTGCTACCCTTACACCTAGAAGGTTAAGTTCCCCTGCGGCTATTTTCTCCAACTTAAACCGATACCGTGACTATGCGCAGTTGCGCACGAATTGTCTATGCACTCGCGAGGTGTCTAGATTATGCGCATGACTTAAACGCTGGCAGACACAGCAGCAGTTGTTGGCAGGTATATTGATCATGAAATCAGAATTTTCTTGTCTTGAATTATTCATTCATTCATTTATGTC
>NW_027508843.1:527500-530145 GCF_051911475.1 Siphateles boraxobius
AATATAACAACTTAATATAAGTTATAAAATTCTCTCCAAATCCAAATTGTTTTAAAACCTTAAGAAGATACACATGGTCAACCCTATCGAATGCTTTCTCTTGGTCCAAACAAAGAATACCCAGGTTTAAATGATTAAATTGGTTAAAAAGAGATTATACATGATTGACCTTTTGGGAATGCAATACGTCTGGTCATTTTGAACCAATAACTCTAAATAACACTTTAACCTATTTGCTAAACACTTTGACAGTATTTTATTGTCCAAACACAATAGAGAAACTGGTCTCCAATTCTTTAGAAGACCCAGATTTCCTTTTTTTGGAAGCAAAGACAGTACAGCTCTTCGGCAGCTTATAGGAAGTGTTCCACTTCTGATGCTTTGAATGAGTACTTCATACAGATCTTGTCCTAATATATTCCTAAAAGCCTGGTAAAACTCAACTGGCAGTCCATCAATTCCTGGAGAACATCCTCTTGATAACTGTTTCATTGCTTCTGTAATCTCCTGAAAAGTTATTTGACTGTCTAGTGATTTTCTCCCCTCATCTTCCACCTGAGGTAAGTCACTCAGCAAATCAGAAGCACTGTCAACTTCACAGTTCTCAGCGTCATACAGTTCTTTGTAAAAGTCAACTGCCAGCTTCTTTATTTCCACCGGGTCTGACGTTATAGTCCCATCAGGCTGTTGAAGATGATATATTTGTTTTGTTGGGAGCTTTTCTTGTCAAGGTTGAAAAAGAAAGATGTAGGAGTGTCCATGTCTTTAATTCCTCCAAATATCAATGAAATTAAGCTCTTTTATAATTTTGATAATACCACACTTGACTCATTATGAGGTTCCTCCCCATTCCTATCAATTATAAAATCAACAGTACAATTCCAGTCACCTCCAATGTTAACACACACCTGATCTCCAATTTTTTGAACAGCATTTTTTAGTTTCATTAAAAGCTCCACCCGCTCAGGCCCAATATTTGGTGCATAAACATTTATAAGCACAAACACAGTTCCCTTAAATTCTATATGCATTAATAATACTCTTCCCTTTACAACTTCTTCTACAACTAAAATATTTACATTTATATTTTTTGAGAATAATATGGCTATACCAGAACTAAAATTTGTCCCATGGCTTAGCACACATTTTCCCTCCCACCATTTACCCCATTCCGACTCATTTTCTGTATTAGAATGTGTTTCTTGTAGAAAAACAATATCCACCTTCCTAATTCTAAATAATTCTGACACCATTGCCAACTTATTTCCATCCCTACCCCCATTTATATTTAAGGAGCCCGCTCTCAAAAACTCCATAAAAAGGGAAAGATATAAAAAGGACAGAAATAGAGTGAAAAGACAAAGAAAAGTCGACACCCTGTGTGTTTTAGTCATTTTGTGAAGCGTTTGCCTTACTCTTCCTTAACTTCGTTAAGATCTTCCTTAACCGAAATCTTTTCTGCCTGCTAAGAATCTCATGACTAACGTTTCTTTGCAACAAAGTCACCGACACTATAAATTTCCTTATGTCTGGGAAGAAATCTTTGACTTCCACAGTCTTTCCAAAAGTTGTATCTAGAAAGTCATTTATTTCTTGCAGTGTATATGTGTCCTCCATGATTTGTGAACCAATATCTGAAATTTCAGAGAAATTATCATCATCTCCCATTTCAGAATCAGCACACATTTCAACACTGTTAAATACTTCAGAATCGTCAGTTTGAACCATTTCAACATTTATTTTTCCTTTGTTGACATCATCAATCATCACACTGCTTTCCCCCATTTTAGATGCATCGTTTTGTCCAATAGAAAACTAATTTTCATCAACATCACCTTTCTGATCCTTACTGTCATTCAAATCAGCATTAACAACGTTCCTTTCCTCAGTAATCTGAGTTGGTACTTCTTCAAAGTTAGTTTCATCAGTATTAATTTGGACATCTTCATTTTGTCCCTGAACATCCTCAGCAGCAGCGCTATGTTCAGCTAGCTCCTCCTGCCTATACTGGGCCTTATGTGGGCACGCCATCCTCTTATGCCCAATATCCCCACACTCAAAGCATTTCATGCTACCAGTATTAGCGTAAACCACATACGTTTTCCCCTCGTGGCCAACTCTAAACGATACATCCAGCTCTGGCTGATTCAAAAACATAAACACTTGCTTCCTGAAAGACATAACGTGCTTCAAGATTCGTTTCTGCATCTCAGTGGAATAGTTCTAATCCCACTAGCAAACTTTCCATATCTCGCTAACGCTCTTTCAATTTCATCATTCTGAATGAAAGGGGGAACATTAGACACGGTTATACGGGTCGTCGGCGTTACCAGCGGTGAAATCTCCACCTACCACAATTCCTTCGCTTATCAACCGATTTGCCAGTTCTTCCTCCTTTACAAACACCACTACCGCCTTATCATCCCTCGACGCCGAAGAAATGTTTTCATATCCGATTAGTTCTCCAACCACCAGTAACACATCCTCCACCATCACGCCTTGCACAGGCACACACCTGACGCCGTGACGGAGCGACACAGGTGACACCACCACCTCCGCGGCCGCGGGGCGAGACGCCATCTCGGTGCTGCCACAAAGGTTTCCAAATAAACAAAGTCTTTACTCTCTTAGTCAAAAAGTATTCC